>NC_136613.1:4720329-4757769 GCF_933228915.1 Telmatherina bonti
AGTGTGGACCTTGTAGTTGTGAGAGGATTTATGGCTGTGAGTTTGTGTTTGGATGGAAGCTCTTCTGTGTTTTCAGCCCATGAAATGCAATTAGTTTTATCCACAGGGGATGTAAATGCAACGCTCTCACACCGCCGTGCACACAGCCAATCAATAGCCTCCCCGATGCTCGCCGTCTCGCGGACAGAAGAGCAGAGGCCGAATATCTTCCGTCATCTCGGCTCTGCTGACAACACATTTTACAGCTTTATCTGCGTTTCTCATCAGGCAAGACAGCAGATTAAATCATGTTTCTGTTACCATGGAAATCTCTGCGTTAAGATAAGATCGCATTTATATCCACTGGAGATGTAATGAAACAGAGATAACCGAGCGAGCGTCTCAGTGGGGAGACCGGCTAAAAAACCTAAATGTAGAACATTATAATTAATTTATTGCTGTTAATCATTCATGGGTTTACTGTAACAAGCAGAGGCACAGCTTGTCCAAAGAAATGGAACTGAATTATTAAGATTTAGAGAAAAAAAAAAAAGCAGAAGAAAGAATCACTTTGTCCTGAGGGAAAAACAAAGCGGAGCCCGCAGAGACGCCCTCCTTCTGGCCCCATTATACACTGGATTTTCCCCACTCAGGGAGGGAAAACATGAGGTCTGATATCTGCTCCAGAACACCTGATAACCTCTGCGATTACAGCATCTCCAGGCTTGTAAACACAAGCAAACGCAGACGTTTTGGTTGGAAAAAAGCTTCCTTCAGAGAAGACGTGCGCGATGAGAGCGCATGTTTTGTTTAATTATATGTGAAATAAAAAGCAGCAGCATGAAGAGAGAGGATGGCGGCAACGGAAACGTGTCAGAGGTGGGGGAAAAACCGCCGTCATGTTGCCTTCATCACCCTCATCAGGGATCAAACTCATCATTTTTATCAAAAAGCAGAATATCAGGAAACACCTGCACCTCCAGATGTGGACAGTTATTAATATCCAATAAAATTCTTAATGAAAACCATCAATCACAAAGCTGGAAACTAATAACCATCAACTATCCATCATCCTACGTTAACGTCTGATAATCTCCCAGCAGAGGACGTCCCAGCAAGTTCAGGACCAAATAAAAGCCTTCTCTCCAGTTAGCATGTCAAAGTTCATGGCAGCCCAGTTAGAAAAGACTGAACCAGTATGGCTTGCAGGAGAAACACGGTGTCTGTTCAGGCTTCTAACATTATGTTGGATCAACTTTGACCTGATGCTGTCAGAAATATCATTTTTTCTGACGTTAGCATTAAATGATGTTAGCATTAGCAGGCTCATTCACCTGCATACGTGTTTAAGCTAGTTAGTTTTGTTGAAGCTGGTTAGTTCTGCTGTAGGTAGTTAACACATTTGTAGCTATTTGGCTCTGCTCAAACTAGTTAGCTCTATTGAAGGTAGTTAGCCTTGTTGATGCTAATCAGCTGTGTCGTAGCTGTGAAAAAGTGTTATACTTCTATATGGACACCTCATGCTAAAACTTAGTGATATTTCAGATGTTTTTCAGAGTCTATGGTGTTTCTATTACTCGTTGTTATTGTGATATTTAGGAGTTGCACAGCTCTCGGGGTGATGGAAACATGATGTCTGTTCAGACTTCTAACATGACGTTGGATGAACTTTGACCTGATGCTGTCAGAAATATAATTTATTCTGACATTAGCATTAAATGTTAGCATTAGCAGGCTCATTTACCTGCATACATGTTTAAGCTAGTTAGTTAAAAGGCTCTGGTTGTTTTGTTGGATAATTATGTTCTGCTGTAGGTAGTTAGCACATTTGTTGCTGGTTAGCTGTGTTCAAACTATTAAGCTCTATTGAAGGTATTTAACCTTGTTGATGCTAATCAGCTGTGTTGTAGCTGTGAATAAGTGTTTTACTTCTAGATGTACGCCTCATGCTAAAACTTAGCGATATTTCAGAGGTTTTTCTGAATCTAGGTGTTTCTATTACTCGTTGTTATTGTGATATTTAGGAGCTCTTGGGATGATGGAAACATGTCTGTTCAGGCTTCTAATATGATGTTGGATGAACTTTAAACCTGAGGCTGTTAGAAATATAATTTATTCTGACATTAGCATTAAATGTTAGCATAAGCAGGCTCATTTACCTCCATGTGTAAGCTAGTTAGTTACAAGGCTCTGGTTGTTTTGTTGAATAATTATGTTCTGCTGTAGGTAGTTAGCACATTTGTTGGTAGTTGGCTCTGTTCAAACTAGTTAGCTGTATTGAAGGTAGTTAGCCTCGTTGATGCTAATCAGCTGTGTCGTAGCTGTGTGTGTGGACATATAGAAAAAAGCACCTCATGCTAACAACTTAGCGATATTTCAGAGGTTTTTCTGAGTCTAGGGTGTTTCCATTACCTGTTGTTATTGCGATATTTAGGAGCTCTTTTATATTTATTTAGGGTGATGGAAACACGGTGTGGTCCAGCCAGAGTCCAGACCTCATCCTGACCGCTGGAACCAGACTGGCTAGAGGTCAACAATGTATTTTATTATCTGTAAAACCTCGGATCTGAGAAGTTTTCTGCTTTTTACCGTGTTGAACGGCTTCTTTAGTAAATTCTGTTCAGCATCAGAAACACTAGAAAATCCTTCTTCATGTTTAATTATTAAACGTTAAAGAGGAATCGGAAGGATTTTGCTCCTCCGCAGTGTGAAAACGTGTTGTACTTCTGCAGACGGAGCGTCACGCCGTATCATCCTTTCATTCCTTTGTTGCCTGGAGAAGTAATTTAAAGACAGCAGGAAGTGAGAAGTATCAGTAACGGAGAAGCAGCTGCCGTTATCTGCTCTGACAGCAGCTGAAAAATGAAGCCACCTCACACATTAATGCGAGCGGATGCTTTCATTACAGAGCCGAGTGGCTCCTGAAAGTCAGATATGAGCTTTGAAGAGTCGCTGCTTTTCGCACAGACTTTTATTTTTACACTGTCGTCTCTGAGGATTCGTTTTGTTATTGATCTGTGGCGTCTTTGTCTTTTAAAACAGAGACAAAGGGAAAAATTGATAAGCTGTGTGGATCAGAGTGAATGAGCCCTGTCAGTCGATGGGACGCTGGCGTTTGAAGAGTTCTGCAGTAATTGTCGCGTCGACGGCGGCGGGAAATGGACTCTGGTCACGTCGCTCCACATGTCCGACGTTGGTTTCCATCCAGCTCTTCTGCATTTCATCCTGTCATACAAAGACCACAAACAGCCGATCTGGTATCGATACCGAGTCTCGTATCGCTATGAGATCAATATTTTTCTTACAAAATCCGAAAGAATGTTTGAGAACAAATATTTTATTTTTCAGAAACAAGAAGAATTTAATGAAAGCCAATTCATAATAGCCTGTATAAGGAAACCAACAGAACCATGGTGACAAAGAGGAAAACCAGTTAATTTACTCTCAGATTATTGAAGCTTTATATGATTTACAGGCAAAAAAGCTTAAATTAAAAATTCATTAAAAAAAATAAACTTTTTATTTCACAAAAATATTTTTTCTGTTTTATTTTTATTAATTATAAAAAATAAATTGTGAAACTTCAAGCCGAGGTATTGATGCTGAAGCCAAACCAGTGTCGACATGGACCGTTATCAGCATCGATGACGACTGCACGTGCTCTGGATTTATTCCACACTTTGCAGTGTCGCCCAGCTCGGTGCTTACGCCGCCAATAAAAGTGCTGTGTCACTGTTCTGCTGCAGAATACATCTGTCTTCCCGGGTTATTCTTCAGCGTGATGAATCTCCCGCTCTGCCATCCAGTCCAGTCCTGCAGTTCCTGCTGGTCCGTTAGGGATCCGCTGTCGTCGGATCTGAGGCTGGAACATGCTGATGGATGGCTCTGCTTGCAGCGAGGCAGAGAAGTGTTTTCACATAGCGAGCAGGTCGGAAAACTGCCTCCATCGTCCGGCCGTGTCATTTCCTCCAGACACCAACGTGGCCTGTGCTCACAGATCCGCGTACGCTCAGGCGGTTCGTTATCCGTAGCACCGGAAGTTCTCTCTGCTCCGCGTACACCGTCGCGTTACTTTGTATTCCCTACCAGCATGAACCAGAGCGCGGATATGTGGACTAATGGTGTTAGACCGTAAGAGATGGAATGTTTCCTCTGACTGAAGCACAGACTGTTTAGCCTCCAAGCCTCATCGATACGGGATAATTACATCAGCCGTGTTTGGGTCCCTCGTGGTGCCGATAACAACGCGACCTGCAAATGCAACACATTGTCCAGACATCAGTGTGTAAATGCAACATGAGAGAGATCATAAAATGAACAAGTCAGATCATTAAGGCAACAACTGCTTCAGGTAGTAGACATCTGTCATCTGTCTGCGGCGGCTGTCATTACAGTTCACGTCCGACATCTCCGCAGTCAGGAGATACTCCTGCAGAGAGACACATTGCGAGGCCGAAATGAATTTCCTCCGCAGGGTGGCCGGGCTCTCCCTTAGAGATAGGATGAGGAGCTCGGTCATCCGGGAGGATATCAGAGTAGAGCCGCTGCTCCTCCGCATCGAGAGGAACCAGTTGAGGTGGCTCGGGCATCTGGTCAGGATGCCTCCTGGACCTCCCTGGTGAGGTGTTCCAGGCACGTCCCTCTGGGAGGAGACCCCGGGGAAGACCCAGGACACGCTGGAGGGATTATATCTCTCGGCTGGCCTGGGAACGCCTTGGGATCCCCCCCGCAGAGTTGGCAAATGTGGCTGGGGAGAGGGAAGTCTGGGCTTCCCTGCTTCGGCTGCTGCCCCCACGACCCGACCCCGGATAAGCAGCAGAAGATGGATGGATGGAGATAAAAACTGTTTTTAAGATTAAAAGTATTTCCATCTCACAAAATATCCTTCACTAAGTCCCGCCCTAAATATGCCACAGACCAATCATACATTAGCAACAGTATCTAAGTGAGAAGGGTCTGGTTAACGTCCCGAACAACATGCCAAAGCGTTGCCTGTACGGTACTTAGGTTTGGATGACGTATCTTTCTCCTTCCTAAAACCCAAAACACAACTGAACAGAACCCGAATGTGGATGAAACGAAGTGGAACTCCTCACTTACATCTAAGATCACAAAAGCTGCTGTTTGTTCCAAGCTAAGACGCTAACGCTAACAGCACTTAGCTGTTAGCTACGAGACGAGTAGAAAATTATCTAAAAGTTACTTTAAAGCTTTAAAGCTGCAGAACTTCCTCCATTTTCCCGCCACGTGTCCCCTATAGACGGCTAATCCATTCTGCGTCCTACCTGATCTGTTAGCTCTCTCCAGCCAGCAGAAGACCATCTTATGATGACTCTTGTTTGTCTTTTTCTCTTTTAATCTTCTTGTGTTTCTTTGCTGAATCAGCGACGTTGTAAAACATAACGTCGCGTCCTGGATGTAAAAGTTGTATAGTGTCGGTTTCTCAGCCTTGGGACGCTGCTGGGCAGCAGTGGATCTAGAAATACACGACAGATGTCACTAGGAGTAGGGAAATCAAAAATCAGGATTTATTGCTTCACAATTTTAAAATCGATTTTTGTTGTTAAAAAAAATCTTTCCTTTTTTTCCAAGTAAATAAAATAAGTCCACTATAAAATTTTTGTCATTTAAAATTTTTTTTTTTTATTGATCTTTTTACTTGTCTTGCTGGGCGTTATAGCAGCAGAATGATGGTCTGACTACTACGTTGTTTTTTCCTACTTGAAATCAAGAAAAATGACGAACAAAAAGAAGTTTTATACAGTTTTTTTGTTTTTAATCTCCAAAAATCAGCAATATAAAAGAATTGTGAGAATCACAATTTAAATCGAATCGGCACCCAAGAAATCGGAATCAAATCGAATCAGGACAAAAGGATATCGTCACATCCTTAGATGTTACTGCGTCATCAAACACGTCCTAAACCCAAAGTTTTAACGTCAGAAAGTTACGTAAAGCGTCTTTAACAGTAAGTTAGCTGTTTACCGCTTGAGGCGAAACAAATGTATCAGATAAA
This sequence comes from Telmatherina bonti, assembly GCF_933228915.1. NCBI lineage: Eukaryota > Metazoa > Chordata > Actinopteri > Atheriniformes > Telmatherinidae > Telmatherina > Telmatherina bonti. Next base: position 4,726,325 of record NC_136613.1, read on the forward strand.
CAGTAGTGAGTAACGCTGGTTCCCAAAACATTTAGCGACAAGGTAAAACATAACAGATACAGATGTCTACGTTGAAGTTAGCTTAGAATAAACGGTATATATGCTGACGCTGCAATGCAACGTTGTTCCTGTATCAGTTCGATCCGTACATGAAAAGCAGCTGAGTCTGCAATATGAACGCTGATCCTTCACAATTTAAACGTTTTTTACATCAACGTTGCTCCGCCCACACGCGATGGGATGAATACTGATGTTTCCAAGTGTTACCGCAGAAATCTGGAACAGTTTGGAAATTGCTGAGAAATACAGGTTTTGCAGGGAAAATGGCGGATCAGGAAGCCTGCCAGGAAATGTTATTAGTTAGTTAGTGAGAGTTTTAATTAGAAAAAAGAAATGAACGAATGAGCTCGGGTTGTACACGGAGCACTCGTGCACCTTCCGCTTCGGATTGTTTGTTCCTGGATTTTTTAAAAAGTGATGTCCTGAAAGCTTCCAGAGTAAATGTGAAGCTTTCAGCAGCGACGTTGGTCTGCTGCTGCTTCAGTCGGCGTGCTCGGTGCTGAATTTTTCATCACGACATCCAGTCCGACTCTTTGAAACGTCTCTGTAATTTCAACAGTCGGCTTTCCATTTCTCGATTTCTCTCTATTTCTTTCTAATGCTCGGCCGTTACTATTTCAGCTGCTCTCAGTCTGCAATATGCATGACGGCGCTGATGGACGGCCATTTCAGTTAATATGAGATGAATAAATAAATATGCCATGAAATAAATCCTGAAAATAAATAAATGAAATAGGTATAAATATATAGATGAGTTGACAAAGTTCAGGAAATAAATAAATGTTTTTATTAATAAAAACTTTCTTTAAAAGGATGACGTCTGAACCTCGTATGGAGAACCATTTCTTCCATCTAACTGGGTTTGTGCAGTTTTAAAAACGACTTTTTTTCATTTTACAGCCAGAAAAGACAAAACTTTATTTTACTCCCGACAGAACAAACCGGATGTTTCCTGAACAAGACAGCAGCAGCACGAGACACGACGACGACTTACTCACTAAAACACTGAAATAAACACGATCAGGTCTAGAAACATGTAGAACATTTTAAACACGTCATCTGCTCTGATTTATTATCTCTGCAGCAAAAACCTCTTTAACTGGACCTAGGTCTCTTTAACTGGACCTAGGCCTCTTTAACTGGACCCACGCCTCTTTAACTGGACCTAGGCCTCTTTAACTGGACCCACGCCTCTTTAACTGGACCTAGGCCTCTTTAACTGGACCTAGGCCTCTTTAAGTGGACCCACGCCTCTTTAACTGGACCTAGGCCTCTTTAACTGGACCTAGGTCTCTTTAAGTGGACCTAGGCCTCTTTAAGTGGACCTAGGCCTCTTTAACTGGACCTAGGTCTCTTTAACTGGACCTAGGTCTCTTTAACTGGACCTAGGCTTCTTTAAGTGGACCTAGGCCTCTTTAACTGGACCTAGGCCTCTTTAACTGGACCTAGGCCTCTTTAACTGGACCGAGGCCTCTTTAACTGGGCCTAGGCCTCTTTAAGTGGACCTAGGCCTCTTTAACTGGACCTAGGCCTCTTTAACTGGACCTAGGCCTCTTTAACTGGACCGAGGCCTCTTTAACTGGACCTAGGCCTCTTTAAGTGGACCCACGCCTCTTTAACTGGACCCACGCCTCTTTAACTGGACCCACGCCTCTTTAACTGGACCTAGGCCTCTTTAACTGGACCGAGGCCTCTTTAACTGGACCTAGGCCTCTTTAAGTGGACCTAGGCCTCTTTAACTGGACCTAGGCCTCTTTAAGTGGACCTAGGCCTCTTTAACTGGACCTAGGCCTTTTTAACTGGACCTAGGTGTCTTTAACCGAACCTAGGTCTCATTACCTAGAGACCTACCTACCTAGAGATCTGGATTTTCTGGAGACCAACTGGATCTGATGAGCATGTGTGATGGAGGAACCAGAGGACTGGGTTTGCCTCATTGACCCGACTGCGAGGATGGTTTATATCCAGACCTTCAGTCAGTTTAATCTCTCATATAGTCCGACTTCATGGTGAACTGTGTGAGTTCTGGAAGTCTTCCTGAGTCCATGCAGTGGCTTCCAGTCAACAATCATATATGCTTTTCATCCATCCAGCCTCGTTCCCCGCATACAGGGATTCCTTCAGATTATCCAAACCTATAGAATCCAGATGGTAAAAGTCTCAGTCATCATATCTGTTGTTGAAACCTGATCAGATCTGGAAATCTCTGAATAAATTTGTATTTTATTGTGTTCCATCTGAATATTGATCTGCGTGAGGAGACATTTAGTCTGTGATGCGTGGTCCAGACTCTCAGACGTGGAGAAACGCGAGGCCCTCCATCAGATGGTGCAGCTCGCCGACACTCCTGACATAAATCATCCCTGCAGGCGGCTGTTCAGGCAGCTTGTTTCCTGTTTTTTTACATTTTCTGTGTTCATATCAAGCTTTCTGCCAGCAGTTCAGATAAAAGACGCGACGCCTCCTTTCTGGAAGCAAACGGGAGAATAAATGTTTCATCCTCAGAAAGGACGTCCACATTCCTCACAGCAGGATTTTATTTTCCTGTGGAAAACCTGGGAATCATTCTGGTCTCATGTTTACGTAAAACTACCTGGAATTTTATCAGGAGTCTTTTATCCTCATTCCATGTCATATCTGGTCCCAGCTGCTGGTTTCTGGTCCTAGCTGCTGGTTTCTGGTCCCAGTTACTGGTTTCTGGTCCCAGCTGTTGGTTTCTGGTCCTAGTAACTGGTTTCTGGTCCCAGATACTGGTTTCTGGTCCCAGCTGTTGGTTTCTGGTCCCAGTTGCTGGTTTCTGGTCCCAGATACGGGTTTCTGGTCCTAGTAACTGGTTTCTGGTCCCAGTTACTGGTTTCTGGTCCCAGTTACTGGTTTCTGGCCCCAGATACGGGTTTCTGGTCCCAGCTGTTGGTTTCTGGTCCTAGTTACTGGTTTCTGGTCCCAGTTACTGGTTTCTGGCCCCAGATACGGGTTTCTGGTCCCAGCTGTTGGTTTCTGGTCCTAGTAACTGGTTTCTGGTCCCAGATACTGGTTTCTGGTCCCAGCTGCTGGTTTCTGGTCCCAGATACAGGATTCTGGTCCCAGATACGGGTTTCTGGTCCCAGCTGTTGGTTTCTGGTCCTAGTAACTGGTTTCTGGTCCCAGATACTGGTTTCTGGTCCCAGCTGTTGGTTTCTGGTCCCAGATACGGGTTTCTGGTCCCAGCTGTTGGTTTCTGGTCCTAGTAACTGGTTTCTGGCCCCAGATACGGGTTTCTGGTCCTAGTAACTGGTTTCTGGTCCCAGATACTGGTTTCTGGTCCCAGCTGCTGGTTTCTGGTCCCAGCTGCTGGTTTCTGGTCCCAGATACAGGATTCTGGTCCCAGATACGGGTTTCTGGTCCCAGCTGTTGGTTTCTGGTCCTAGTAACTGGTTTCTGGTCCTAGTAACTGGTTTCTGGTCCCAGATACTGGTTTCTGGTCCCAGATACAGGATTCTGGTCCCAGATACGGGTTTCTGGTCCCAGCTGTTGGTTTCTGGTCCTAGTAACTGGTTTCTGGTCCCAGATACGGGTTTCTGGTCCCAGCTGTTGGTTTCTGGTCCTAGTAACTGGTTTCTGGTCCCAGATACTGGTTTCTGGTCCCAGCTGTTGGTTTCTGGTCCCAGATACGGGTTTCTGGTCCCAGCTGTTGTTTTCTGGTCCTAGTAACTGGTTTCTGGTCCCAGCTGTTGGTTTCTGGTCCTAGTAACTGGTTTCTGGTCCCAGATATGTCATGATTTGGGTTTTTCCCTTTGCTTTGTTTTCAGGGTTCCTGTTTTATTTTGTAGTTTTCCTGTTTAGTTCCCTCGGTTCTTGTTTAGCTTCATTGATTTCCTGTTATTGAGTTCACCTGGTTTCATTTTGTTAATTACTTCACCTGTCTCATTGTGTTCTGTGTATTTATACCCCTCACTTTTTGTCTTGTGTTGCTGGTTCATTTGTTGGTTTTGGCCCTCACTTTGTCTTGGATTAAAGTGATGTCTGATTTCTGCATACCGGCTTCCCGACTCCTGCATTTGGGTCCACATCCCTACAGCCACCGTGACAAGATACTGGTTTCTGGTCCCAGCTGCTGGTTTCTGGTCCCAGCTGCTGGTTTCTGGTCCCAGCTGCTGGTTTCTGGTCCCAGCTGTTGGTTTCTGGTCCCAGCTGCTGGTTTCTGGTCCCAGCTGCTGGTTTCTGGTCCCAGATACTGGTTTCTGGCCCCAGATACGGGTTTCTGGTCCCAGCTGTTGGTTTCTGGTCCTAGTAACTGGTTTCTGGTCCCAGATACTGGTTTCTGGTCCCAGCTGCTGGTTTCTGGTCCCAGCTGCTGGTTTCTGGTCCCAGCTGCTGGTTTCTGGTCCCAGCTGCTGGTTTCTGGTCCCAGTTACTGGTTTCTGGTCCCAGCTGCTGGTTTCTGGTCCCAGTTACTGGTTTCTGGTCCCAGTTACTGGTTTCTGGCCCCAGATACGGGTTTCTGGTCCCAGCTGTTGGTTTCTGGTCCCAGCTGTTGGTTTCTGGTCCCAGCTGCTGGTTTCTGGTCCCAGCTGCTGGTTTCTGGTCCCAGCTGCTGGTTTCTGGTCCCAGATACAGGATTCTGGTCCCAGATACGGGTTTCTGGTCCCAGCTGTTGGTTTCTGGTCCTAGTAACTGGTTTCTGGTCCCAGATACGGGTTTCTGGTCCCAGCTTTTGGTTTCTGGTCCCAGCTGCTGGTTTCTGGTCCCAGCTGCTGGTTTCTGGTCCCAGATACAGGATTCTGGTCCCAGATACGGGTTTCTGGTCCCAGCTGTTGGTTTCTGGTCCTAGTAACTGGTTTCTGGTCCCAGATACTGGTTTCTGGTCCCAGCTGCTGGTTTCTGGTCCCAGCTGCTGGTTTCTGGTCCCAGCTGCTGGTTTCTGGTCCCAGCTGCTGGTTTCTGGTCCCAGTTACTGGTTTCTGGTCCCAGCTGCTGGTTTCTGGTCCCAGTTACTGGTTTCTGGTCCCAGTTACTGGTTTCTGGCCCCAGATACGGGTTTCTGGTCCCAGCTGTTGGTTTCTGGTCCCAGCTGTTGGTTTCTGGTCCCAGCTGCTGGTTTCTGGTCCCAGCTGCTGGTTTCTGGTCCCAGCTGCTGGTTTCTGGTCCCAGATACGGGTTTCTGGTCCCAGCTGTTGGTTTCTGGTCCTAGTAACTGGTTTCTGGTCCCAGATACGGGTTTCTGGTCCCAGCTTTTGGTTTCTGGTCCCAGCTGCTGGTTTCTGGTCCCAGATACAGGATTCTGGTCCCAGATACGGGTTTCTGGTCCCAGCTGTTGGTTTCTGGTCCTAGTAACTGGTTTCTGGTCCCAGCTGTTGGTTTCTGGTCCCAGCTGCTGGTTTCTGGTCCCAGCTGCTGGTTTCTGGTCCCAGCTGCTGGTTTCTGGCCCCAGATACGGGTTTCTGGTCCCAGCTGTTGGTTTCTGGTCCTAGTAACTGGTTTCTGGTCCTAGTAACTGGTTTCTGGTCCCAGATACTGGTTTCTGGTCCCAGATACAGGATTCTGGTCCCAGATACGGGTTTCTGGTCCCAGCTGTTGGTTTCTGGTCCTAGTAACTGGTTTCTGGTCCCAGATACGGGTTTCTGGTCCCAGCGGTTGGTTTCTGGTCCTAGTAACTGGTTTCTGGTTCCAGATATGTCATGATTTGGGTTTTTCCCTTTGCTTTGTTTTCAGGGTTCCTGTTTTATTTTGTAGTTTTCTTGTTTAGTTCCCTCGGTTCTTGTTTAGCTTCATTGATTTCCTGTTATTGAGTTCACCTGGTTTCATTTTGTTAATTACTTCACCTGTCTCATTGTGTTCTGTGTATTTCTACCCCTCACTTTTTGTCTTGTGTTGCTGGTTCATTTGTTGGTTTTGGCCCTCACTTTGTCTTGGATTAAAGTGATGTCTGATTTCTGCATACCGGCTTCCCGACTCCTGCATTTGGGTCCACATCCCTACAGCCACCGTGACAAGATACTGGTTTCTGGTCCCAGCTGCTGGTTTCTGGTCCCAGCTGCTGGTTTCTGGTCCCAGCTGCAGGATTCTGGTCCCAGATACGGGTTTCTGGTGCCAGCTGTTGGTTTCTGGTCCTAGTAATTGGTTTCTGGTCCTAGTAACTGGTTTCTGGTCCCAGATACTGGTTTCTGGTCCCAGATACTGGTTTCTGGTCCCAGCTGCTGGTTTCTGGTCCCAGATACTGGTTTCTGGTCCCAGCTGCTGGTTTCTGGTCCCAGCTGCTGGTTTCTGGTCCCAGCTGCTGGTTTCTGGTCCCAGCTGCTGGTTTCTGGTCCCAGATACGGGTTTCTGGTCCCAGCTGTTGGTTTCTGGTCACAGCTGCTGGTTTCTGGTCACAGCTGCTGGTTTCTGGTCACAGCTGCTGGTTTCTGGTCCCAGCTACAGGATTCTGGTCCCAGATACGGGTTTCTGGTCCCAGCTGTTGTTTTCTGGTCCTAGTAACTGGTTTCTGGTCCCAGCTGTTGGTTTCTGGTCCTAGTAACTGGTTTCTGGTCCCAGATATGTCATGATTTGGGTTTTTCCCTTTGCTTTGTTTTCAGGGTTCCTGTTTTATTTTGTAGTTTTCCTGTTTAGTTCCCTCGGTTCTTGTTTAGCTTCATTGATTTCCTGTTGAGTTCACCTGGTTTCATTTTGTTAATTACTTCACCTGTCTCATTGTGTTCTGTGTATTTCTACCCCTCACTTTTTGTCTTGTGTTGCTGGTTCATTTGTTGGTTTTGGCCCTCACTTTGTCTTGGATTAAAGTGATGTCTGATTTCTGCATACCGGCTTCCCGACTCCTGCATTTGGGTCCACATCCCTACAGCCACCAGTGACAAGATACTGGTTTCTGGTCCCAGCTGCTGGTTTCTGGTCCCAGCTGCTGGTTTCTGGTCCCAGCTGTTGGTTTCTGGTCCCAGCTGTTGGTTTCTGGTCCTAGTAACTGGTTTCTGGCCCCAGATACTGGTTTCTGGCCCCAGATACTGGTTTCTGGCCCCAGCTGTTGGTTTCTGGTCCCAGATACGGGTTTCTGGTCCCAGCTGTTGGTTTCTGGTCCTAGTAACTGGTTTCTGGTCCCAGCTGTTGGTTTCTGGTCCTAGTAACTGGTTTCTGGTCCCAGATATGTCATGATTTGGGTTTTTCCCTTTGCTTTGTTTTCAGGGTTCCTGTTTTATTTTGTAGTTTTCCTGTTTAGTTCCCTCGGTTCTTGTTTAGCTTCATTGATTTCCTGTTATTGAGTTCACCTGGTTTCATTTTGTTAATTACTTCACCTGTCTCATTGTGTTCTGTGTATTTATACCCCTCACTTTTTGTCTTGTGTTGCTGGTTCATTTGTTGGTTTTGGCCCTCACTTTGTCTTGGATTAAAGTGATGTCTGATTTCTGCATACCGGCTTCCCGACTCCTGCATTTGGGTCCACATCCCTACAGCCACCGTGACAAGATACTGGTTTCTGGTCCCAGCTGCTGGTTTCTGGTCCCAGCTGCTGGTTTCTGGTCCCAGCTGTTGGTTTCTGGTCCCAGCTGTTGGTTTCTGGTCCCAGCTGTTGGTTTCTGGCCCCAGATACTGGTTTCTGGTCCCAGATACTGGTTTCTGGCCCCAGATACTGGTTTCTGGCCCCAGATACTGGTTTCTGGCCCCAGATACTGGTTTCTGGCCCCAGATACTGGTTTCTGGCCCCAGATACTGGTTTCTGGTCCCACTAACTGGTCCCAGCTGTTGGTTTCTGGTCCCAGCTGCTGGTTTCTGGTCCCAGCTGCTGGTTTCTGGTCCCAGCTGCTGGTTTCTGGTCCCAGCTGCTGGTTTCTGGCCCCAGATGCTGGTTTCTGGCCCCAGATGCTGGTTTCTGGCCCCAGATGCTGGTTTCTGGTCCTAGTAACTGGTTTCTGGTCCCAGATATGTCATGATTTGGGTTTTTCCCTTTGCTTTGTTTTCAGGGTTCCTGTTGTATTTTGTAGTTTTCCTGTTTAGTTCCCTCGGTTCTTGTTTAGCTTCATTGATTTCCTGTTATTGAGTTCACCTGGTTTCATTTTGTTAATTACTTCACCTGTCTCATTGTGTTCTGTGTATTTATACCCCTCACTTTTTGTCTTGTGTTGCTGGTTCATTTGTTGGTTTTGGCCCTCACTTTGTCTTGGATTAAAGTGATGTCTGATTTCTGCATACCGGCTTCCCGACTCCTGCATTTGGGTCCACATCCCTACAGCCACCGTGACAAGATACTGCTTTCTGGTCCCAGCTGCTGGTTTCTGGTCCCAGATACTGGTTTCTGGCCCCAGATACTGGTTTCTGGCCCCAGATACTGGTTTCTGGCCCCAGTTACTGGTTTCTGGTCCCACTAACTGGTCCCAGCTGTTGGTTTCTGGTCCCAGATACGGGTTTCTGGTCCCAGCTGCTGGTTTCTGGTCCCAGCTGCTGGTTTCTGGTCCCAGATACGGGTTTCTGGTCCCAGATACGGGTTTCTGGTCCCAGTTACGGCTTTCTGGTCCCAGATACTGGTTTCTGGTCCCAGATACTGGTTTCTGGTCCCAGATACTGGTTTCTGGTCCCAGATACTGGTTTCTGGTCCCAGATACGGGTTTCTGGTCCCAGATACGGGTTTCTGGTCCCAGATACGGGTTTCTGGCCCCAGATATGGGATTCTGGCCCCAGATATGGGATTCTGGCCCCAGATATGGGATTCTGGTCCCAGATATGGGATTCTGGTCCCAGATATGGGATTCTGGTCCCAGATACTGGTTTCTGGTCCCAGATACTGGTTTCTGGTCCCAGATACTGGTTTCTGGTCCCAGATATTGGTTTCTGGTCCCAGATACTGGTTTCTGGTCCCAGCTGTTGGTTTCTGGTCCTAGTAACTGGCTTCTGGTCCCAGCTGTTGGTTTCTGGTCCCAGCTGTTGGTTTCTGGTCCTAGTAACTGGCTTCTGGTCCCAGATACTGGTTTCTGGTCCCACTAACTGGTCCCAGCTGTTGGTTTCTGGTCCCAGCTGTTGGTTTCTGGTCCCAGCTGCTGGTTTCTGGTCCCAGCTGCTGGTTTCTGGTCCCAGCTGCTGGTTTCTGGTCCCAGATACGGGTTTCTGGTCCCAGTAACGGGTTTCTGGTCCCAGTAACGGGTTTCTGGTCCCAGATACGGGTTTCTGGTCCCAGATACGGGTTTCTGGTCCCAGCTGCTGGTTTCTGGTCCCAGCTGCTGGTTTCTGGTCCCAGCTGTTGGTTTCTGGTCCCAGCTGTTGGTTTCTGGTCCTAGCTGCTGGTTTCAGGTCCTAGTAACTGGTTTCTGGTCCCAGCTGTTGGTTTCTGGTCCCAGATACGGGTTTCTGGTCCCAGCTGTTGGTTTCTGGTCCTAGTAACTGGTTTCTGGTCCCAGATACTGGTTTCTGGTCCCAGATACGGGTTTCTGGTCCCAGTAACTGGTTTCTGGTCCCAGATATGTCATGATTTGGGTTTTTCCCTTTGCTTTGTTTTCAGGGTTCCTGTTTTATTTTGTAGTTTTCCTGTTTAGTTCCCTCGGTTCTTGTTTAGCTTCATTGATTTCCTGTTATTGAGTTCACCTGGTTTCATTTTGTTAATTACTTCACCTGTCTCATTGTCTTCTGTGTATTTATACCCCTCACTTTTTGTCTTGTGTTGCTGGTTCATTTGTTGGTTTTGGCCCTCACTTTGTCTTGGATTAAAGTGATGTCTGATTTCTGCATACCGGCTTCCCGACTCCTGCATTTGGGTCCACATCCCTACAGCCACCAGTGACAAGATACTGGTTTCTGGTCCCAGCTGCTGGTTTCTGGTCCCAGATACGGGTTTCTGGTCCCAGATACGGGTTTCTGGTCCCAGCTGTTGGTTTCTGGTCCTAGTAACTGGTTTCTGGCCCCAGATACTGGTTTCTGGCCCCAGTTACTGGTTTCTGGTCCCACTAACTGGTCCCAGCTGTTGGTTTCTGGTCCCAGATACGGGTTTCTGGTCCCAGCTGTTGGTTTCTGGTCCTAGTAACTGGTTTCTGGTCCCAGGTACTGGTTTCTGGTCCCAGCTGCGGGTTTCTGGTCCCAGCTGCGGGTTTCTGGTCCCAGCTGCGGGTTTCTGGTCCCAGCTGCGGGTTTCTGGTCCCAGCTGCGGGTTTCTGGTCCCAGCTGCGGGTTTCTGGTCCCAGTTGCTGGTTTCTGGTCCCAGTTGCGGGTTTCTGGTCCCAGTTGCTGGTTTCTGGTCCTAGATACGGGATTCTGGTCCCAGATACGGGTTTCTGGTCCCAGCTGTTGGTTTCTGGTCCTGGGTTTTGGTTTCTGGTCTTAGCAGGTCTGTTGGAGCAGGGAACACCTGAAACCTGGTCCAGATCTGTATGTGTGGTCTGTACCTGACTCATGTCCAGACCAGGCTGTGTGAGAATCAGGCGTGTTGCAGCAGGGAAACATCTGCAGGCCGCAGTGTGTCGGTAACATCTTCCTCTCTCCTCCTCCTCTTCATCTGAGATCCATCAGATGTTTTTTCTCCTGTTTTGGAGTTATTTAGTTTTCCTGCAGCGTTCGGTGCAGAGAAGAGAAGAGAGTCAGGGTCAGGAAAACTTCTGCTTCCTTTTGTTCGCCGTCTGGTTTCTTGCTTTGGCCTTTTGCTACACGCTGAACTTCAGCCGCCTCTGCTGGAAATGACATCAAACCAGCTTGTTTCTGTCTGCTCGCCGACTCGTCTCCATGTTTTCTCTCTCGTTTTGTTATTGATCTGTGGCGTCTTTGTCTTTTAAAACCGAGACAAAGTGAAAAATTGATAAGCTGTGTGGATCAGAGTGAATGAGCCCTGTCAGTCGATTTCACAAGCTGCTGACGCTGGTGAAATCAGAAACAACTGGAGGAGCATTTGACAACTAATCCGGTTGATGAGCAACAGGAGGAGCATTTCAGAGAGGCAGAGTCTCTCAGATGGACAGATGAGCAGAACTTTACTGATCTGAGACAAACTGGATCTAAAAGTTCGGAAAAAGAAAGATCCTCCATCTACAGAGCAGAAGACTCACAGATTCGGAAGGAATCTCTGTATGCATGGTGAAAACTGGGTGCTATCAAACAAGAAATTCCAGGATGATGTTAAAGCTTGTTCCATCCTCCACCAGAAGCCAGAACTTTCTTCTTATTCTCGACATCATTTTGACGCGTTTGAAGACGGTTCTTGACACATCAGGCTAGCAGAACTCTTTTCTTGCGGGGCTCCGAGAAGTATCGTGTGATTGGTCAGACGTGAGGTGGGCGTGGTTAACACGGAGAAAGCAGGAAGTGGAGTTGCTGCTTTGCGTTTTTACTGTTGCAGGTAAAACGGATTGTTTTGATAAAACATCTGATCGAGGTGGAGAGAAAGTACCAACATTTTTACATTAAAACACTCGGAACCTGCCGCATGCCCGAAGTTGCTCGTTAGATACAAGCGGTAAAAAGTGAAGCCTATGCAGAAGTACAGAAAACTGCAGTTCTCCCTTCATCCACTAGGGGCAGCAAAACAGAGCAAATCACCATAGACTCCCATGTTAAAAAGACCAACTTCACAGCAGAAATAAACATGTTTACAGCCTGGTACAAAAATCCATGTTAGATGTAATAGGTCAGGTTTACCTTCATGACAGTTGTGGGGGGAGTGAATTTTTTTCTAACTCGCCCGTTTAAAAGTAATTTAATCTCGAAGTTCGGCATATTTAGTGGCGTGTCCTTTTGATTGACAGGTACCTGATCTCCCGCTTCAAGTAAGAAGGTTAGCTTCTATTATCTCCGGGTTAGCTCGGTTAACTCTTAGCTACAGAAAGCTCGGAGTTCGCACGATGTCAATCATCCACCATGACGCTCACAGCCCCCCTCTCAGCTCCACCTCTTTGCCCATATTTGTATTTTCCGGGTGAGCTGACACGCATGCCCCTGCCAAGATGGTGATGGTAGGAACCGCCCACCGAGCTTCAATTCAGCTCTTCAGAAACCTACGGGTGACGTCACGGAGGCTCCGCCCATCTTTCTATATACAGTCTATGGTTAAATATGAAACTAGAAACTTGGAGAGCAGAAACCTCCGCCAAGCACAATGTTAAAGAATCCTTTTAAAACATTCCTGGATCCAAACGGTGATCCGGATCACCACCAGAATTTAATCACTTCTTCATTTTCACATTTCCAACAACTCTTGAAATATTGATAAAAATCCGTCCGTAACCCTTTGAGTTATCTTGAGCACAAAGACGGCGGGAAAAACATAACCTGGTGGAGGGAACAACCGGGTTCATGGCACATAAAGCAGACATCGCCCCCCCGCAGTGACCCCTCCCCGCTGCAGACCTGCTTCTCCTGGAGGATGGATGGATCTTTTTTCTTGTTCTTGCAGCCTCGAGAGACAGAACTCAGTTCTTGCTTCTCGTTGAAGATGGAACAAGCTTTAGCATCGTTAGCATCTCCTCTTCTTTAACATCTGGGAAGCGTGGAGACCAGTCGTCCAGTTCTGGTCTGATGCAGGATTCCAGCTGCTCTGCAGGATTTCTGCTTCCATGAAGCTCCAGATGTTTGTACAGGTGGAAACATCTGGACTGCAGCAGACCAGTTCTCCTGGTCCACCATGCTGCTGTGATGCAGGATGTGGTTCAGCATGGTGAAACCTGTGAGGTCTTCTCTGGACTTTGGGTCCTACGTGATGATTCGTTGACGGCTCCATCACCTCCATGTCCTCACCTGTCTCATGATTGTGTTTAAGTCTCTAATCAATAATCCAGGTGACATTTTAAATCCCTCCGACTTTCCAATTAACACCCGGCGAGTGTTAAACGCAGATAAAAACTAATAAAGCACTTCTGCCTGCAGCCATAAATTAGACTCTATTTAACATTTATATTCCACAAAAAGGCTAAAATAATAATAATATTTAAATGTAATTAGTGTTTCTGCAGAGAATGGAAGGATATCCGTCTTCTTCCAGCTGCTTTATTAATGTGCAGCCAACCTTCATATTTCTGTTATGAGATTTCTGGAATATTTTTTCAGCTTAGCCTTTTAATCCAGCAGGTTTTCCTTTCTTCTTCTGCACACCTGCTCCTCATCAGTACACCTGTTTCCACTCACCTGATCACCTCCAGCAGCCCTGAAAGCTCCCGGTGTTTCCTGCAGGCTTGTCTCGCTTGTTTTCCTCCTCAGCCGCTTCTTTGCTGTTATTTTAAAGCTTCGTGTTGTTTTTCTCTGCAGATAATTGCCTGAGAGGCCGAGTTTGTCTGCCAGTAAGTTTCCTTTTGGACTCGGAATAAAGTTTTTCTGCAACGTGCTGCAGTTGGATTCTGTTCTGATCTGCTGCTCTAACAAGAGGAGCTTTGTAAAGGAAAACGTGTCTGCAGGAGCCTGAAGGAAGACGAAGAACACGGAGAGTTAAAACGGCTATCTAACCGTCACAATGAGGCCGGCACAACTTCCAGACATGCACGAAGAAGAAACCTCTGAGTTTAGTTAGCATGTTGTGTTTCTTATCCGTTTCCTCCCACAGTCCAGAGACGTGCATGTTAGCTTAATGTGTGCTTGGAAATCAGCTGTGGACGTGCATGCGTGTAGAAGAGAAGAAGAAGAAAGTCGTGCAGATGTTTTATGTGTTTGTTGTAAATAGCGCGTCCATCAGCTGTTCCAGCAGATTTTCCCCTTCACCTTGTCGTCGCAAGAACCGGAACTGCTTCAGGTTCTTGCAGAACAAGCTAATCCTCCGCTGCAGTGTACCTGCTGAGGCTAATGCTACGTGCTGCGGCTAATGCTCTATGGTGCGACTAATGCTCTGTGCTGCAGCTAATACTACATGCTGCAGCTAATGCTCCGTGCTGCGGCTAATACTACATGCTGCAGCTAATGCTCCGTGCTGTGGCTGATGCTATGTGCTGCGGCTAATACTACATGCTGCAGCTAATGCTCCGTGCTGCAGCTAATACTACATGCTGCAGCTAATGCTCCGTGCTGCAGCTAATACTACATGCTGCAGCTAATGCTCCGTGCTGTGGCTGATGCTACATGCTGCGGCTAATGCTCCGTGCTGCGGCTAATGCTCCGTGCTGCGGCTAATGCTCCGTGCTTGTAGGGACTCGTTCCACCTTCAGATGGAACTCAGGGAATCCCAGTTCGAGATGCTTCTGTTCCATTTCTGGAGTTTTTTTTTAACCACAGATCTGGTGTTTCCAGAAAGATCTGAGTCCCACTGAGACGGATTAAATAAATGTCATCCTGTATATCAGATGAGCACAGCTGCAGCTGATCCGCTTGTTCCTTGCAGCAGCCTCATCCCCTGCATACAGAGATTCCTCCCGACTCCTCTGCTTTCCAGATGTGTAGAACATGAAGTATTTTCTGGAGGATGCAGCAAACGGGTGGCGGCGGAGCCCGAGGCAGCAAATTGTCTGCAGTTGGAGACAAATGTCTCTACTCCATCTCGGTCGCGACAATCACAGCTGCTCAAATGTCAATCTTTATGGTGCCTCGTGGCAGAAAATGACAAAATGCAAATGTCATCTCTGTAACTGATAGACTTCATTATGTGGGATTAATTGTGGCAGGAATCTCTCAGGCCCTCCATTAAGAAAATATTGTCTAAACCGGAGCTGACGAGAACATCTTTCATTTAGAAATGTTTGAAATAAAAGCGAAAAAAGGTCCGTTTTGGTTCTGTTCTTTCTGAACTTGGCCTCCGGCACCTCAGTCCCACTTTACCTTCCCGTCAAAGCAACACATCCGTCCTGACAAGCAGGTGATAATTTAATTCACGGGAGAGGATAATTGAATTTAAGAGGGCGAGTGAGGCATGTCAATGAACTAATCTGGTCTTTCTACAGTTCATTAGGAAGGTGTCCACCTATGCTAACGGCAGCCTCCCTGAAGGACCGGCGCGGTTGTGTTGGATGCTCTGGGATCGGCTTGGCTAATCTCTGGGACCACAGAAATCTTTCACATCACATCAGGATGAATTGACCCTGCCGGGAGACGAGTCAACAGTCTGCACGCTTCCACCTTGGTTTGCTGTTAGCCGGCGCTAATTACGGCCGATAAGATGATATTAATTAGTGATGCGGCGCCGTGGCGGATGGATTTCTGCGCTGGATTTGCTTCCACAGCGGTGGATTAGGAGGCGCTGGGTACCTTCCAGCATGGCAGCAGCGCTGATGTTATCGGAGGCTGCAGCTCAGGATAAAACCTTCACACTCCTGCGCTTGTTCTGCCGGCTTCCTGCCTACATTTTTATTGATCCTCTGTGTCAAAAGATGTCAGGTTTAAAACCCCTGTGACATGTAAAATAAAGAAAGAGACACGGACTTAGAACTCAGTGTAACCTTTGCAAAGGGGAAGAGAACAGTCTCAGAGCTCGCACAGAGACTCCTAACTGTCTTCTTCGCTTGCTCTTCCTCTGCTCAGGCTTTTTATTTCACAGATAATGGCATGACACATGTCATGAGTTCATCACACATTTTCCAGTTAATGTATAGTATTAACTTCATTTACTCCTGCAGCTGCTAAAACAATAAGCATCTATTTTAACAGACTACCAGAAGCAAGTCATGAGTAAAACACGAGGTGCAAAGATAACAATAGGATGGTATGTCTGAGTGAGCCAAGCTCATTAAGCATGAGGCACCCTGCTTCACCAGAAAGAATCAATCTTTGTTAAAGTAATCTCAAAAGTTTAACATATGATAAAAGAAAAGATAAGTCATGAACAAATGATAATATATAAATTTCCTAACACTCTGTTGTGCTGATCAGAAATGGAGGCGGTGATTGGACGACCTGAGAGGCTGGAAAACTAGAAACAAGAAGCTCTGAGAACAAAAAAATACAGATAAGGTCAGAGATGAAGCAGAGGGAGAAAAGGTGGGAGAGGAGGTGAGTTTATCCAGCAGGGTGGACTGGTTCAGACTGGAAACCAGTCCAGCTAATCCCAGCGTGCATGCTATCACTGCAGGTGGATGTTTCCTGCAGCAGCATGGCTGAACGAAGACGCACCAGTTTCAGATCCCTTTCTGCTCCCGTACGGACATGTATCAGGATCATAGACTGTATATGAAAGATGGATGGAGCCTTCGGTGGTTAAAGGTGAACCCTGTGTGGAAGTGCATAAACCTGCAGTTCCCCCTTCATCCACTAGGGGCTCCAAAACAGCAAATCCCCATAGACTCCCATGTTAAAAAGACCAACTTCACAGCAGAAATAAACATGTTTACAGCAGGAATAAACATGTTCACAGCAGAAATAAACATGTTTACAGCAGAAATAAACATGTTTACAGCAGGAAGAAACATGTTTACAGGTACAAACATTTTTGGTTTAATAGGTCAGGTTTACATGGGCCCCGCCTCCCGTGGGCTCACCATCTGCGGGAGGAGCCGTAGGGGTCGGGTGCAATGTGAGCTGGGCGGCAGCAAGGGGCGGGGACCCTGACAGGCCGATCCCCGGCTGCAGAAGCTGGCTCTAGGGACGTGGAACGTCACCTCTCTGGTGGGGAAGGAGCCTGACCTTGTGCGCGAGGTTGAGCGGTTCCGACTAGATATAGTTGGACTCACCTCGACGCATGGCTTGGGCTCTGGAACCAGTACCCTCGGGAGGGGCTGGACCTTCTTCCACTCTGGAGTTGCTCATGGTGAGAGGCGCCGAGCAGGTGTGGGCATTCTCATCAGCCCCCAGCTTGGTGCCTGCACGTTGGGGTTTACCCCGGTGGATGAAAGGGTAGTTTCCCTCCGCCTCCGGGTGGGGGGACGGGTCCTGACTGTTGTCTATGCTTATGCACCGAACAGCAGTTCAGAGTACCCACCCTTTCTGGAGTCCTTGGAGGGAGTGCTGGAGGGTGCTCCTTCTGGGGACTCCATTGTTCTGCTGGGGGACTTCAATGCTCACGTGGGCAATGACAGTGACACCTGGAGGGGAGTGATTGGGAGGCACGGTCCCCCCCCTCTGAACCCAAATGGTGTTTTGTTATTGGACTTCTGTGCTCGTCATGGGTTGTCTATAACGAACACCATGTTCCAGCATAAGAGTGTCCATATGTACACCTGGCATCAGGATTCCCTGGGCCGCAGTTCAATGATCGACTTTGTAGTCGTATCATCGGACCTGCGGCCACATGCCTTGGACACTCGGGTGAAGAGGGGGGCAGAGCTGTCAACTGATCACCACCTGGTGGTGAGTTGGCTCAGGTGGTGGGGGAGGAAGCCGGTCAGATCTGGCAGGCCCAAATGTGTTGTGAGGGTCTGCTGGGAACGTCTGGCTGAGTCCCCTGTCAGAGCGAGCTTCAACTCCCACCTTCAGCAGAGCTTCGAACATGTCCCGGGTGAGGCGGGGGACATTGAGTCCGAATGGGCTGTGTTCCGTGCCTCTATTGCTGAGGCGGCCAGCCGGAGCTGTGGCTGCAAGGTCGTTGGTGCCTGTCATGGCGGTAATCCCAGGACTTGTTGGTGGACACCAGCAGTGAGGGATGCCGTCAAGCTGAAGAAGGAGTCCTATCGGGCCTTCTTGGCCTGTGGGACTCTGGAGGCAGCTGATGGGTACCGGCGGGCTAAGCGGCATGCGGCTTCGACTGTTGCCGAGGCAAAAACTCGGGCATGGGAGGAGTTCGGCGAGGCCATGGAGAAAGACTTCCGGACGGCTTCGAGGAGATTCTGGTCCACCATCCGGCGGCTCAGGGGGGGGGAAGCAGTGCTCCATCAATACTGTGTACAGTGGAGATGGGGTGCTGCTGACCTCAACTCGGGACGTTGTGGGTCGGTGGAGGGAATACTTCGAAGACCTCCTCAATCCTACCAACACGTCTTCCCATGAGGGAGCAGAGCTGGTGGACTCAGGGGTGGACTCTCCTATCTCTGGAGCTGAAGTCGCTGAGGTGGTCAAAAAGCTCCTTGGCGGCAAGGCCCCGGGGGTGGATGAGATCCGCCCGGAGTTCCTTAAGGCTCTGGATGCTGTGGGGCTGTCCTGGCTGACACGCCTCTGCAGCATCGCGTGGACATCGGGGGCAGTACCGCTGGATTGTCAGACTGGGGTGGTGGTCCCCCTTTTTAAGAAGGGGGACCGGAGGGTGTGTTCCAATTACAGGGGGATCACACTCCTCAGCCTCCCTGGTAAGGTCTATTCAGGGGTCCTGCAGAGGAGGGTCCGCCGGATAGTCGAATCCCGGATTGAGGAGGAGCAGTGTGGTTTTCGTCCTGGTCGCGGAACAGTGGACCAGCTCTATACCCTCTCTGGGGTCCTGGGGGGGGCACGGGAGTTTGCCCAACCAGTCTACATGTGCTTTGTGGACCTGGAGAAGGCATTCGACCGTGTCCCCCGGGGGCTCCTGTGGGGGGTACTCCGGGAGTATGGGGTACCGGACCCCCTTGTACGAGCTGTCCGGTCCCTGTACGACAGGTGTCAGAGCTTGGTCCGTATTGCCGGTAGTAAGTCGGATTCGTTTCCGGTGAGGGTTGGACTCCGCCAAGGCTGCCCTTTATCACCGATTCTGTTCATAACTTATATGGAGAGAATTTCTAGGCGCAGCCGAGGGGTTGAGGGGATCCGACTTGGTGGCCTCAGGATTGGGTCCCTGCTTTTTGCGGATGACGTGGTCCTGTTGGCTTCATCTGGTCGTGATCTCCAGCTCTCGCTTGAGCGATTCGCGGCTGAGTGTGAAGCGGCTGGGATGAGAATCAGCACCTCAAAATCTGAGACCATGGTCCTCAGCCGGAATAGGGTGGATTGCCCTCTCCGGGTCGGGAGTGAGGTCCTGCCTCAAGTGGAGGAGTTTAAATATCTCGGGGTCTTGTTCACGAGTGAGGGAAGGATGGAGCGTGAGATCGACAGACGGATCGGTGCGGCGTCTGCAGTAATGCGGGCTCTGCGCCGGTCTGTCGTGGTGAAGAAGGAGCTGAGCCAGAAGGCGAAGCTCTCGATTTATCAGTCGATCTACGTTCCTACCCTCACCTATGGTCATGAGCTGTGGGTCGTGACCGAAAGAACGAGATCTCGTATACAGGCGGCTGAAATGAGTTTCCTCCGCAGGGTGGCCGGGCTCTCCCTTAGAGATAGGGTGAGGAGCTCGGTCATCCGGGAGGGGCTCAGAGTAGAGCCGCTGCTCCTTCGCATCGAGAGGAACCAGTTGAGGTGGCTCGGCCATCTGGTCAGGATGCCTCCTGGACGCCTCCCTGGTGAGGTGTTCCAGGCACGTCCCTCGGGGAGGAGACCCCGGGGAAGACCCAGGACACGCTGGAGGGATTACATCTCTCGGCTGGCCTGGGAACGCCTCGGGATCCCCCCCACAGAGTTGGCAAATGTGGCTGGGGAGAGGGAAGTCTGGGCTTCCCTGCTTAGGCTGCTGCCCCCGCGACCCGACCCCGGATAAGCGGCAGAAGATGGATGGATGGATGGATGGATAGGTCAGGTTTACCTTCATGACAACTTTTTTCTAAGCATATTTAAAGCTTAGCTGTTTAAAAGCATATTTAGGGGCGTGTCCTTTTGATTGACAGGTACCCAATCTCCCGCTTCGAGTCAGAAGAACGTAGAACAACCGCGGTTTTTAGTCGGTTAACAACATGACTTAGCTTTAGCCCGCTTACCTCCGTTAGCTGGTTAGCTCCTGTTATCTCCAGGTTAGGTCGGTTAGCTCTTAGCTACAGAAAGCTCGGAGTTCGCTCGATGTCAATCATCCACCATGACGCTCACAGCCCCCCCCCTCAGCTCCACCTCTTTGCTCATATTTGTATTTTCCGGGAGAGATGACACGCATGCCCCTGCCAAGATGGTGATGGTAGGAACCGCCCACCGAGCTTCAATTCAGCTCTTCAGAAACCTACGGGTGATGTCACGGAGGCTCCGCCCATCTTTTATACACAGTCCATGTTCAGGACACACGTTGTCGTGCTTCCATGAACCTTCCACGTTACCACGGTTACTAAGTCAGCTCTTGCACCAGTGGGCAGCGCTGCGTTTACAGTTCACTTCCATGTTCTGACGCCGTTTGGTGGCGGTAACGTTGTTTATACCCTTCTAAGGATCCAGTTCTTTCAGATGGGAATCAGTTCTTCTCGTTCCCTACAAAAAGTCCAACTCGTGCACATACGTTACGTCACTTTACGAGTTAAATCATAAAGAAAGACAACAAGCAGCACAGAAAACGTGTCCCAAACAAAGATGTTTTTATGAAACAAAGGTAAAACCACGTTGGGAAAGATGCTGTTTGAAGCCGTTTTCCATCCAGGACTGTGTGGACGTGTACAATCACGGTGCACAGCACGGCAAAGTCATGCAAGCTCCAGACGATGGAGGGAATCCACTGCAACACAACGCCGCTGGACAACGGCACATTTCCTGGTTCTGTGTCAAACTTCATCCTTTCTGGACGACATCATCAGACTTCTGAGCCAGGGGCCGAGCTTTGTGTCTGGGATTAACCCAGAACAAGTAGCTAAGACAGAGGGCAGGTGTCGTCTAATCATGTGGTGATGGACATTAAAGAAGCAGAGGACAGTGGACGTTTCCGGCAGACATGGACCAATCCCACCCAAGTTCCTGAAAACGTTTGTGTTCGTTTCTGTCGACACTTTTAGAAAAGAGAATAAAAAACCACGACGTTCCGTCTTGTCTGTTGGCTTCCGGCACATCCGACATCCGTCCTGCTCGCTGACGGAACCACCATTCTGCTTCTGGACTGTCAGAACCTCCATGACTCCAGGTGAACCAGACCGCGTTCACACCAGTTAAACCTGAACCAGAGTGGGACTGAATGTCATGCTGGAGATCTGGTCTGGATAGCAGAAAGGCTGGGAGACAAACTGGGAGACTTTAGGGTGCTGTGACGTCGACATGAGTTTACATAAACCACCTAAATGTTTTCAGAGAACACATCCAGGTTTTCCTCCGCATGATTCCCGTGTCTGAGACCTGCAGGAAGGCTTCAGCTTCGCTTCAGCTTGAAACCAAAAGCAAACCTTACAGAGAGAAAGTATTAAATCCACAATTCTGCAAAGATATCTGCGAAAAGTTGCCATATCTGCAAAAAGCAATGATATTCCTGAAAATTCATCATGTCTACAAAAAAATGACCATATATATGAAAAGTTACAGTATCTGTGAAAAGCTATGAAAGATGTGAAAAGCTGCAATAACTACGTTAAGTTTACAAGCTGCGACTGAAATCGGGGAGATTTGTTTTTAGCATTTTATTTGGTTTTTCTGTGGTAATCCAGTGTATTTCTGGAAGCAGGGCTTCTCCAGCTGTCTGACTCCTCCAGACCACGGGTGTCCAGATCCAGTACTCCAGGGCCACCATCCTGCAGGTTTTCCTTGTTCCAGCACACCTGACTCAGATGAATCACTGTGCAGAGTTTCATTTTGGATCCGATCAATGTGAGCCAGGTGTGTTGGAGCAGGGATACACGGAACACCTGTAGGACAGCGGCCCTCGGGGACAGACTTTGGACACCCCTTGTGTAGACCGAACTCACGACTGTTCAAGATCAGCCTGACACCACCAGACCGATATCACCAACCTGATACCACCAGACCGATACCACCAGACCGATACCACCAGGCTGATACCACCAGCCTGATACCACCAGACTGATACCACCAGCCCGATACCACCAGACCGATACCACCAGCCCGATACCACCAGCCCGATACCACCAGCCCGATACCACCAGACCGATACCACCAGACCGATACCACCAGCCTGATACCACCAGCCTGATACCACCAGCCTGATACCACCAGCCTGATACCACCAGACTGATACCACCAGCCTGATACCACCAGCCTGATACCACCAGACTGATACCACCAGACCGATACCACCAGACCGATACCACCAGACCGATACCACCAGACCGATACCACCAGCCTGATACCACCAGGCCGATACCACCAGCCTGATACCACCAGCCTGATACCACCAGACCGATATCACCAACCTGATACCACCAGACCGATATCACCAACCTGATACCACCAGACCGATACCACCAGGCTGATACCACCAGCCTGATACCACCAGACTGATACCACCAGCCTGATACCACCAGGCCGATACCACCAGGCCGATACCACCAGCCTGATACCACCAGCCTGATACCACCAGACCCATACCACCAGACCCATACCACCATAAGATGGTGATGGTAGGAACCGCCCAACGAGCTTCAGTTCAGCTCTTTAGAAACTTATGGGTGACGTCATGGAGGCTCCGCCCATTATTTAAATACAATCTATCGTCCCGACACACAAACTTGCTCCAACATTCGGATGTTTTGATAAATTCTGTTCAGAATCAGTTTGGATGAAACTTTCTGATCCTGGTTCACATCACAGAGAACCAACCTGCTGGGTCAAAACCTGGACATGGGCCGCGTCCTTATGCCTCCATCATGTGGGAGGAGTTTCTTGAAGCATTGTCCATTTCTGCAGCGACCTGCTGCTGGCTGACCGCCGAGCGCCTGAATAGACCACAGAAAGCTTCTTCTGGCTGTGATCATTTTGTCCTGCAGAGCAGGAAGTGGTTGTCATGGAGACGGAGACGGAGACAAAGAGGAAGGAGACGGTAGGCTGGCGCCGACTCTGTCTGCAGAGATGAAAGTTGAGCTATAATTTAATCCCAATAATTACTGTAATAAAACATATTTATAGAGGAAAATTCCAGCTTTAAGTTCAGCTCAGGAGGAACGAATATGATCAAAGCAAATAATTTAAAATAACTTTGATTACAGTGGCTCAAGTTTCAGGCTGCAAAACATGGTAAAAAGGAACAAAGAAAAGTTTTTCTTTTTTCCTGAAAACATGCCATCCAATCAGATCTGTGGGGTTCTGTTACATCATATAACCAGTTCAGAGCAGATCTAGCCTCCATCTTTACCTCCACCGCATCATGCTGCATTCACTGTACCTCTGAAGCAGGGCAACTGAACTCTTTCCATTTTAAATGCAAATTCTCACCAGTTTTTCCCCGTGTCCTGTTAGCATCATGAAAGCAGTGACTGTCTGCTTGGTGCGTTGCAACAAATAAAGTAGCTTCAGCAAGAGAAGCTGAACGGATGCAACTGCAGCATGAACGGTGGATTTTAAGGAGGTGATAAGAGCCCTCACGGTCAAGATAATTCCACCATTTTAGCAGAAACAGGGTTAGCAGCCGCAGTGTTAGCATAAACAGCGCTAATTTAAGCAGTGTTAGCAGAAACAGGGCTAGCAGCAATAGTGTTAGTAGAAACAATGTTAGCAGCAGCATTAGCAGAAATAGCGCTAGCAGCAAAGGTTTTAGCAGGAACAGTGCTAACTTAAGCAGGGTTAGAATAAACAGTAGTAGCAGCAGCATTAGCAGAAAAAGTGTTAGTAGCAGCAGTGTTAGCAGAAACAGTGCTAGCAGCATCAGTGTTAGCATAAACAGGGCTAGCAGCAGCAGCCTTAGCAGTAACAGCGCTAATAGCAGGAGTGTGAGCAGAAAGAGTGTCAGCAGGAGCATTGGCAGAGGCAGCGCTAGTAGCAGCAGGGTTAGCAGTAACAATGCTAGCAGCAGTTATAGCAGAAAAGGTGCTAGCAGCAGCAGTATTAGCAGCAACGGCGTTAGCAACAACAACAGACTGCAAATAAAAATGTGGGCGGAGCCTCCATAAAATCTCCCATACGTTTTGAAGGGCTTTAGTGAAGATCATTGGTTGTCTCCCATCTCCATCTCCATCACCATTTTGGCAGCATCACACGTGTCATCATTTCAGGAAAAGACAAAATGGGCAAAGAGGTCGCGCTGAGAGGGGAGCTGTGAGCGTGGCATAAATGATTGACATCTATCAAACACCTAGCTGCCTGTAGCTAAGAGCTAATCCAGAGCTAACATTAGCTAATGGGAGCTAACCAGCTAACAGAGGTAGGTGGGCTAAAGCTGTTAGTCGCCTAAAAAATGTGGTTTTGCTCCACTCTGATTTCTTGCAGCGGGATATCAGATACATGTCAATCAAATGGACCCGCCCCTAATTATTCAAAACTCGGTGGCGGCAGTGCTAGCTGTAGTAACAGAATCATCAACAAGTTAATCTGACAAACTGAGGCTCCTGACTGGGATCAAACAGTTTTTCCAGGATGGATTCATTAAAATGAAAAAGAAAAAAGCAGCGCAGAGCAAACCAGCAGTGAGATGTTTTAAGGGTTAAAGGGTTAAAGTCTTTCTCAGGAACTTGAGTTCAGCATCAGGAAAATCACGTCTGAGGATCACCGCCTGATCAGTCTGATGGATCAGAACCCGATATAAAAGCTGAACTGGACCCAAACATTTAGACGTGACAGAGTCCAGGCAGGCAGACTTCATCAGAACCAGAACCAGGAGGGAAAACCGCCATCAGGACCAGAACCAGGAGGGAAAACCGCCATCAGGACCAGAACCCGGAGGGAAAACCGCCATCAGGACCAGAACCAGGAGGGAAAACCGCCATCGGGACCAGAACCAGGAGGGAAAACCGCCATCGGGACCAGAACCAGGAGGGAAAACCCCCATCGGGACCAGAACCAGGAGGGAAAACCCCCATCGGGACCAGAACCAGGAGGGAAAACCCCCATCGGGACCAGAACCAGGAGGGAAAACCCCCATCGGGACCAGAACCAGGAGGGAAAACCCCCATTAGAACCAGGTTTATCACCAGGTTAGTTCCCAGTCAGGCAGACTGGCCTCGCCTCATGAAGCAGCAGCGAAGAAGCTGCGGATGAATAATTCATCCCAGAGCTTCACTTCCAACTGTGTGAATATGTTCTGCATCATCACAGGTCAGGAAGGAGCAACCTGCGGATGTCCGTCTGGATCTGGAACCTTTTCACCCAGAAAGACGGCGATTTCCCTCCACATGAACCCAGATTCTGGCCTGGTTCTGTTTGTTTCTGGTGGTCCTGCAGGAATCCTCGGATCGCTTCTGGCACAGGAAGCTGCTGGATCCGGGAGTCCAGCAGAAGTGGGACACAACATGCTGCAGCGGGCTCGGTATTCCCAAAGCTGCTCTGTGACCCTGAGATGGCGACCCGGGTCGCCGGCGAGCCGCTGGATGTCGGCCAGAGAGGTCGCAGCAGTCCCAGCGTATCTATCATGGCTGCCAGGCGGGTCAGCCTGTCAGATCCCTGCGGAGTGCCGAGGTCCGGGATGGGGAGCGGAGGAGGCGTGACGCTCCGATGCCGCGCTGACCCCCAAACCTCAAAGGCAGCCGGCAATAAAACCAGCTGACTGGAGTCCGGCAGAGACAGGAGGAGCCGGGGTTCGATCCCGGAACACCGACGTCGGATCAGGAAGTGTTCAATTCTGATTGGTCCAGTTTAAACCGGTTTGCATCAGTTCGGTAAGGAGATGAGGAGGTGATGAGGAGGTGATGAGGAGGAGATAAGGAGGAGATGAGGAGGAGATGAAGAGGTGATGAGGAGGAGATGAAGAGGAGATGAGGAGGTGATGAGGAGGAGATGAGGAGGAGATGAGGAGGTGATGAAGAGAAGATGAGGAGGTGATGAGGAGGAGATGAGGAGGAGATGAGGAGGTGATGAAGAGGAGATGAGGTGATGAGGAGGAGATGAAGAGGAGATGAGGAGGTGATGAGGAGGAGATGAGGAGGTGATGAAGAGGAGATGAAGAGGAGATGAAGAGGAGATGAGGAGGAGATGAGGAGGTGATGAGGAGGAGATGAGGAGGTGATGAGGAGGAGATGAGGAGGAGATGACGAGGAGATGAGGAGGTGATGAGGAGGTGATGAGGAGGAGATGAGGAGGTGATGAGGAGGAGATGAGGAGGAGATGAAGAGGAGATGAGGAGGAGATGAGGAGGTGATGAGGAGGAGATGAAGAGGAGATGAAGAGGTGATGAGGAGGAGATGAGGAGGTGATGAGGAGGTGATGAGGAGGTGATGAGGAGGTGATGAGGAGGAGATGAGGAGGTGATGAGGAGGTGATGAGGAGGAGATGAGGTGATGAGGAGGTGATGAGGAGGTGATGAGGAGGTGATGAGGAGGAGATGACGAGGAGATGACGAGGAGATGAGGAGGAGATGAAGAGGAGATGAGGAGGAGATGAAGAGGAGATGAAGAGGTGATGAGGAGGTGATGAGGAGGAGATGAGGAGGAGATGAGGTGATGAGGAGGAGATGAGGTGATGAGGAGGTGATGAGGAGGAGATGAAGAGGAGATGAGGAGGAGATGAAGAGGTGATGAGATGAAGAGGTGATGAGATGAAGAGGTGATGAGGAGGAGATGAGGAGGTGATGAAGAGGAGATGAGGAGGAGATGAGGAGGAGATGAAGAGGTGATGAGGAGGAGATGAAGAGGAGATGAAGAGGTGATGAGGAGGTGATGAGGAGGAGATGAGGTGGAGATGAAGAGGAGATGAGGAGGAGATGAAGAGGAGATGAGGAGGAGATGAGGAGGTGATGAAGAGGAGATGGAGAGGTGATGAGGAGGTGATGAGGGGGTGATGAAGAGGAGATGAGGAGGAGATGAAGAGGTGATGAGGAGGAGATGAGGAGGAGATGAAGAGGAGATGAGGAGGTGATGAGGAGGAGATGAAGAGGAGATGAGGAGGAGATGAGGAGGAGATGAGGAGGAGATGAAGAGGAGATGAGGAGGTGATGAGGAGGAGATGAAGAGGTGATGAGGAGGAGATGAAGAGGAGATGAAGAGGAGATGAAGAGGTGATGAGGAGGAGATGAAGAGGAGATGAAGAGGTGATGAGGAGGAGATGAAGAGGAGATGAAGAGGTGATGAGGAGGTGATGAAGAGGTGATGAGGAGGTGATGAAGAGGAGATGAAGAGGTGATGAGGAGGAGATGAGGAGGTGATGAGGAGGAGATGAGGAGGTGATGAGGAGGAGATGACGAGGAGATGAAGAGGAGATGAGGAGGAGATGAAGAGATGAGGAGATGAAGAGGTGATGAGATGAAGAGGTGATGAGGAGGAGATGAGGAGGTGATGAAGAGGAGATGAGGAGGAGATGAGGAGGAGATGAAGAGGTGATGAGGAGGAGATGAAGAGGAGATGAAGAGGTGATGAGGAGGTGATGAGGAGGAGATGAGGTGGAGATGAAGAGGAGATGAGGAGGAGATGAAGAGGAGATGAGGAGGAGATGAGGAGGTGATGAAGAGGAGATGGAGAGGTGATGAGGAGGTGATGAGGGGGTGATGAAGAGGAGATGAGGAGGAGATGAAGAGGTGATGAGGAGGAGATGAGGAGGAGATGAAGAGGAGATGAGGAGGTGATGAGGAGGAGATGAAGAGGAGATGAGGAGGAGATGAGGAGGAGATGAAGAGGAGATGAAGAGGAGATGAGGAGGTGATGAGGAGGAGATGAAGAGGTGATGAGGAGGAGATGAAGAGGAGATGAAGAGGAGATGAAGAGGTGATGAGGAGGAGATGAAGAGGAGATGAAGAGGTGATGAGGAGGAGATGAAGAGGAGATGAAGAGGTGATGAGGAGGTGATGAAGAGGTGATGAGGAGGTGATGAAGAGGAGATGAAGAGGTGATGAGGAGGAGATGAGGAGGAGATGAAGAGGAGATGAAGAGGAGATGAGGAGGTGATGAGCAGGAGATGAGGAGGTGATGAAGAGGTGATGAGGAGATGAAGAGGAGATGAGGAGGTGATGAGGAGGAGATGAAGAGGAGATGAGGAGGTGATGAGGAGGAGATGAAGAGGAGATGAGGAGGTGATGAGGAGGAGATGAGGAGGTGATGAGGAGGAGATGACGAGGAGATGAAGAGGAGATGAGGAGGAGATGAAGAGATGAGGAGATGAAGAGGTGATGAGATGAAGAGGTGATGAGGAGGAGATGAGGAGGTGATGAAGAGGAGATGAGGAGGAGATGAGGAGGAGATGAAGAGGTGATGAGGAGGAGATGAAGAGGAGATGAAGAGGTGATGAGGAGGTGATGAGGAGGAGATGAGGTGGAGATGAAGAGGAGATGAGGAGGAGATGAAGAGGAGATGAGGAGGAGATGAGGAGGTGATGAAGAGGAGATGGAGAGGTGATGAGGAGGTGATGAGGGGGTGATGAAGAGGAGATGAGGAGGAGATGAAGAGGTGATGAGGAGGAGATGAGGAGGAGATGAGGAGGTGATGAGGAGGAGATGAAGAGGAGATGAGGAGGAGATGAGGAGGAGATGAAGAGGAGATGAAGAGGAGATGAGGAGGTGATGAGGAGGAGATGAAGAGGTGATGAGGAGGAGATGAAGAGGAGATGAAGAGGAGATGAAGAGGTGATGAGGAGGAGATGAAGAGGAGATGAAGAGGTGATGAGGAGGAGATGAAGAGGAGATGAAGAGGTGATGAGGAGGTGATGAAGAGGTGATGAGGAGGTGATGAAGAGGAGATGAAGAGGTGATGAGGAGGAGATGAGGAGGAGATGAAGAGGAGATGAAGAGGAGATGAGGAGGTGATGAGCAGGAGATGAGGAGGTGATGAAGAGGTGATGAGGAGGAGATGAAGAGGAGATGAGGAGGTGATGAGGAGGAGATGAAGAGGAGATGAGGAGGGTGATGAGGAGGAGATGAAGAGGAGATGAGGAGGTGATGAGGAGGAGATGAGGAGGTGATGAAGAGGTGATGAGGAGGAGATGAAGAGGAGATGAGGAGGTGATTAGGAGGAGATGAAGAGGAGATGAGGAGGTGATGAGCAGGAGATGAGGAGGTGATGAAGAGGTGATGAGGAGGAGATGAAGAGGAGATGAGGAGGTGATGAGGAGGAGATGAAGAGGAGATGAGGAGGTGATGAGGAGGAGATGAAGAGGAGATGAGGAGGAGATGAGGAGGAGATGAAGAGGTGATGAGGAGGAGATGAAGAGGAGATGAAGAGGTGATGAGGAGGAGATGAGGAGGTGATGAAGAGGTGATGAGGAGGAGATGAAGAGGAGATGAGGAGGAGATGAAGAGGAGATGAGGAGGAGATGAAGAGGTGATGAGGAGGTGATGAAGAGGAGATGAAGAGGTGATGAGGAGGTGATGAAGAGGAGATGAAGAGGAGATGGGGAGGAGATGAAGAGGAGATGAGGAGGACATGAGGAGATGAGGAGGAGATGAGGAGGAGATGAAGAGTTGATGAAGAGGTGATGAGGAGGAGATGAGAGGTGATGAAGAGGAGATGAGGAGGTGATGAGAGGTGATGAAGAGGAGATGAGGAGATGGGAGATGAAGAGGAGATGAGGAGGACATGAGGAGATGAGGAAGAGATGAGGAGGAGATGAAGAGTTATGAAGAGGTGATGAGGAGGAGATGAGGAGGTGATGAAGAGGAGATGAGGAGGTGATGAAGAGGAGATGAAGAGGAGAGGTGATGAAGAGGTGATGAGGAGGTGATGAAGAGGAGATGAAGAGGTGATGAGGAGGTGATGAAGAGGTGATGAGGAGGTGATGAAGAGGAGATGAAGAGGTGATGAGGAGGAGATGAGGAGGAGATGAGGAGGAGATGAAGAGAAGATGAGGAGGTGATGAGGAGGAGATGAGGAGGAGATGAGGAGGAGATGAGGAGGAGATGTGGAGGAGATGACGAGGTGATGAGGAGGAGATGAAGAGGAGATGAGGAGGTGATGAGAGGAGATGAGGAGGTGATGAAGAGGAGATGAGGAGGGGAGATGAGGAGGAGATGGAGAGGAGATGAGGAGGAGATGAGGAGGAGATGAGGAGGAGATGAGGTGATGAGGAGGAGATGAGGTGATGAGGAGGAGATGAGGAGGAGACGAGGAGGTGATGAGGAGGAGATGACGAGGAGATGAAGAGGAGATGAGGAGGAGATGAAGAGATGAGGAGATGAAGAGGTGATGAGATGAAGAGGTGATGAGGAGGAGATGAGGAGGAGATGAAGAGGTGATGAGGAGGAGATGAAGAGGAGATGAAGAGGAGATGAGGAGGTGATGAAGAGGAGATGGAGAGGTGATGAGGAGGTGATGAGGGGGTGATGAAGAGGAGATGAGGAGGAGATGAAGAGGTGATGAGATGAAGAGGAGATGAGGAGGAGATGAGGAGGAGATGAAGAGGTGATGAGGAGGAGATGAAGAGGAGATGAAGAGGAGATGAGGAGGTGATGAAGAGGAGATGGAGAGGTGATGAGGAGGTGATGAGGGGGTGATGAAGAGGAGATGAGGATGAGGAGATGAAGAGGTGATGAGGAGGAGATGAGGAGGAGATGAAGAGGAGATGAGGAGGTGATGAGGAGGAGATGAAGAGGAGATGAGGAGGAGATGAGGAGGAGATGAAGAGGTTATGAAGAGGAGATGAAGAGGAGATGAGGAGGTGATGAGGAGGAGATGAAGAGGAGATGAAGAGGTGATGAGGAGGAGATGAAGAGGTGATGAAGAGGAGATGAAGAGGTGATGAGGAGGTGATGAAGAGGAGATGAGGAGGAGATGAAGAGGTGATGAGGAGGAGATGAAGAGGAGATGAAGAGGTGATGAGGAGGAGATGAAGAGGTGATGAAGAGGAGATGAAGAGGTGATGAGGAGGTGATGAAGAGGTGATGAGGAGGTGATGAAGAGGAGATGAAGAGGTGATGAGGAGGAGATGAGGAGGAGATGAAGAGGAGATGAGGAGGACATGAGGAGATGAGGAAGAGATTAGGAGGAGATGAAGAGTTGATGAGGAGGTGATGAGGAGGAGATGAAGAGGAGATGAGGAGGTGATGAGCAGGAGATGAGGAGGTGATGAAGAGGTGATGAGGAGGAGATGAAGAGGAGATGAGGAGGTGATGAGGAGGAGATGAGGAGGAGATGAAGAGGTGATGAGGAGGAGATGAAGAGGAGATGAAGAGGTGATGAGGAGGAGATGAGGAGGTGATGAAGAGGTGATGAGGAGATGAAGAGGAGATGAGGAGGAGATGAAGAGGAGATGAGGAGGTGATGAAGAGGTGATGAGGAGGAGATGAAGAGGAGATGAGGAGGAGATGAAGAGGAGATGAGGAGGAGATGAAGAGGTGATGAGGAGGTGATGAAGAGGAGATGAAGAGGTGATGAGGAGGTGATGAGGAGGTGATGAAGAGGAGATGAAGAGGAGATGGGGAGGAGATGAAGAGGAGATGAGGAGGACATGAGGAGATGAGGAAGAGATGAGGAGGAGATGAAGAGTTGATGAAGAGGTGATGAGGAGGAGATGAGGAGGTGATGAAGAGGAGATGAAGAGGTGATGAGGAGGTGATGAGGAGGTGATGAAGAGGAGATGAAGAGGTGATGAGGAGGTGATGATGAGGTGATGAGAGGAGATGAAGAGGAGATGGGAGGAGATGAAGAGGAGATGAGGAGGAGATGAGGAGATGAGAAGAGATGAGGAGGAGATGAAGAGGTGATGAAGAGGTGATGAGGAGGAGATGAGAGGTGATGAAGAGGAGATGAGGAGGTGATGAGAGGAGATGAGGAGGTGATGAAGAGGTGATGAGGAGGAGATGAAGAGGAGATGAGAGGTGATGAGAGGAGATGAAGAGG
>NC_136613.1:4757969-4968430 GCF_933228915.1 Telmatherina bonti
GATGAGGAGGAGATGAAGAGGAGATGAGGAGGTGATGAGGAGGAGATGAAGAGGAGATGAGGAGGAGATGAGGAGGAGATGAGGAGGAGATGAAGAGGAGATGAGGAGGTGATGAGGAGGAGATGAAGAGGTGATGAGGAGGAGATGAAGAGGAGATGAAGAGGAGATGAAGAGGTGATGAGGAGGAGATGAAGAGGAGATGAAGAGGTGATGAGGAGGAGATGAAGAGGAGATGAAGAGGTGATGAGGAGGTGATGAAGAGGTGATGAGGAGGTGATGAAGAGGAGATGAAGAGGTGATGAGGAGGAGATGAGGAGGAGATGAAGAGGAGATGAAGAGGAGATGAGGAGGTGATGAGCAGGAGATGAGGAGGTGATGAGAGGTGATGAGGAGGAGATGAAGAGGAGATGAGGAGGTGATGAGGAGGAGATGAAGAGGAGATCGAGAGGAGATGAGGAGGAGATGAAGAGGAGATGAGGAGGTGATGAGGAGGAGATGAGGAGGTGATGAAGAGGTGATGAGGAGGAGATGAAGAGGAGATGAGGAGGTGATTAGGAGGAGATGAAGAGGAGATGAGGAGGTGATGAGCAGGAGATGAGCAGGTGATGACAGAGGTGATGAAGAGGAGATGAAGAGGAGATGAGGAGGTGATGAGGAGGAGATGAAGAGGAGATGAGGAGGTGATGAGGAGGAGATGAAGAGGAGATGAAGAGGTGATGAGGAGGAGATGAGGAGGTGATGAAGAGGTGATGAGGAGGAGATGAAGAGGTGATGAGGAGGAGATGAAGAGGTGATGAGGAGGAGATGAGGAGGAGATGAAGAGGTGATGAGGAGGAGATGAAGAGGAGATGAAGAGGTGATGAGGAGGAGATGAGGAGGTGATGAAGAGGTGATGAGGAGGAGATGAAGAGGAGATGAGGAGGAGATGAAGAGGAGATGAAGAGGAGATGAGGAGGAGATGAAGAGGTGATGAGGAGGTGATGAAGAGGAGATGAAGAGGTGATGAGGAGGTGATGAGGAGGTGATGAAGAGGAGATGAAGAGGAGATGGGGAGGAGATGAAGAGGAGATGAGGAGGACATGAGGAGATGAGGGAGAGATGAGGAGGAGATGAAGAGTGATGAAGAGGTGATGAGGAGGAGATGAGGAGGTGATGAAGAGGAGATGAGGAGGTGATGAGGAGGTGATGAAGAGGAGATGAAGAGGAGATGGGGAGGAGATGAAGAGGAGATGAGGAGGACATGAGGAGATGAGGAAGAGATGAGGAGGAGATGAAGAGTTGATGAAGAGGTGATGAGGAGGGATGAGGAGGTGATGAAGAGGAGATGAGGAGGTGATGAGGAGGAGATGAGGAGGTGATGAAGAGGTGATGAGGAGGTGATGAAGAGGTGATGAGGAGGTGATGAAGAGGAGATGAAGAGGTGAGGAGGTGATGAAGAGGTGATGAGGAGGTGATGAAGAGGAGATGAAGAGGTGATGAGGAGGTGATGAAGAGGTGATGAGGAGGTGATGAAGAGGAGATGAAGAGGTGATGAGGAGGAGATGAGGAGGAGATGAGGAGGAGATGAGAAGATGAGGAGGTGATGAGGAGGAGATGAGGAGGAGATGAGGAGGTGATGAAGAGGAGATGTGGAGGAGATGAGGAGGTGATGAGGAGGAGATGAAGAGGAGATGAGGAGGTGATGAGGAGGAGATGAGGAGGTGATGAAGAGGAGATGAGGAGGAGATGAAGAGGAGATGAGGAGGAGATGAGGAGGTGATGAGGAGGAGATGAGGAGGTGATGAGGAGGAGATGACGAGGAGATGAGGAGGAGATGAGGAGGTGATGAGGAGGAGATGAGGAGGAGATGAAGAGGAGATGAGGAGGAGATGAGGAGGTGATGAGGAGGAGATGAAGAGATGAGGAGGAGATGAGGAGGAGATGAGGAGGTGATGAAGAGGAGATGAAGAGGAGATGAGGAGGAGATGAGGAGGTGATGAGGAGGAGATGAGGTGATGAGGAGGAGATGAGGTGATGAGGAGGTGATGAGGAGGAGATGAGGAGGTGATGAGGAGGAGATGACGAGGAGATGAAGAGGAGATGAGGAGGAGATGAAGAGGAGATGAGGAGGAGATGAAGAGGAGATGAAGAGGTGATGAGGAGGTGATGAGGAGGAGATGAGGAGGAGATGAGGTGATGAGGAGGAGATGAGGTGATGAGGAGGAGACGAGGAGGTGATGAGGAGGAGATGACGAGGAGATGAAGAGGAGATGAGGAGGAGATGAAGAGATGAGGAGATGAAGAGATGAGGAGATGAAGAGGTGATGAGATGAAGAGGTGATGAGGAGGAGATGAGGAGGTGATGAAGAGGAGATGAGGAGGTGATGAAGAGGTGATGAGGAGGAGATGAGGAGGAGATGAAGAGGTGATGAGGAGTTGATGAGGAGGTGATGAGGAGGTGATGAAGAGGAGATGAAGAGGAGGTGAAGAGGACATGAGGAGGAGATGAGGAGGAGATGAGGAGGTGATGAGGAGGTGATGAGGAGATGTGAGCGATGGTTTCGTCACCTGAAGGTGTCCTTCTGCCAGGCGTCGCCACGGCGACTGCAGCGTTCTGGTTCGTCGTCGGGCCATATTAACGGCGGTTTTCTTTTGCTCTCAGAAACGCCGTCTGAGCTGAACGCCGTGCTCTGATTGGTCCATTTGCATCTTTCTGGGAAGCAGCAGAACAAAGTGGAATGAAGGAAGCAGGATTCCTGTACGGAGGTGCTTCACGCCGGAGACGTCTGGGAATCAGATCTCACTCTGCAACACCATGACGCTTCAGAAAGACAAGAAGAAACAGAGAAATGGATCCTGGGACGGATCACACGGACAGAACGACCTCTGAACCTTCTCTACATGGACGTACTTTAACTCCGATACAACTAAAAAGCAGCTCTGCTGCAGAGATTTCATCTTTCCTGCAGGATGGTTTAGGATCCAACATCTGCAGGATGGTTTAGGATCCAACATCTGCAGGATGGTTTAGGATCCAACATCTGCAGGATGGTTTAGGATCCAACATCTGCAGGATGGTTTAGGATCCAACATCTGCAGGATGGTTTAGGATCCAACATCTGCAGGATGGTTTAGGATCCAACATCTGCAGGATGGTTTAGGATCCAACATCTGCAGGATGGTTTAGGATCCAACATCTGCAGGATGGTTTAGGATCCAACATCTGCAGGATGGTTTAAGATCCAACATCTGCAGGATGGTTTAGGATCCAACATCTGCAGGATGGTTTAGGATCCAACATCTGCAGGATGAAGAACAGTCGACTCAGAGAATCACAAGGAATCTCTGTAGGCTGGGGACAAGGCTGGGTTATGCATTGAAACTAGACATGATTCTCTACTGGAAACCAGTGCATGGACTCAGGAAGCTTCCAGAAACCAGTGTGAACCCAGTTCATGCAGGTTAAAGCTCCATCATATGTGAAGAGGATCCAGAAACACGCCGTCTTCTCTGGACCAAAGCTCATTTAAAATGTTCTGAGTGGAAACCTGATTGGCACATCGAATCGAGTATTGATCGGCTCATCCCTGCTTTTTTAGACTTGGAAAAAACCTGACGTTCACATGAGGTTTTCTGATCCGAATCCGAGTCCGTTTGATCGGAAAGTCCACTTGGTTGACGGAAATGTGAACGCGCCAAACTAATTCTGATTCGGACCAAAGAAGCGACTTAGTCCGCCTACAAACGCAGGTCTCTGTACGTTTCAAGCGGACCAAATACAGGAAGCGCAGGGCCGGATTAAAAGTGCACAGGCCCCTGGGCCCAGAGTGTCCCAGGGCCCCCTTCCCCACCTCAACATTGTGAAAACTGTGAATGATTCACTGTGAAACAACATTCCTAACATCTCTCAGCCAGTGTTACCAACAGTGTGGTGGAACTATCTGGCTTTTATGTTCATTTTGTTTTGTGTCCAAACTGCTGGTGTTTTCCCTACGTGGGCACCAAGTGGGCGTGGACCCCCGGGCCTGTGCCCATAATGTGTATTGGATAATCTGGCCTTGAGGAAGCGGACCACAAACCAAGTCCCTTCCTGCATGTGACGTAGCGTTGCATTGTGGGTAAATCCATAGCGATGGTGTTAAGGTTCCTCTGCCTCGTCTGGTGTTCATACTGCCTCCATTGTTGCAGTGGATTTCTGCAGTATACTTGCATAAGACACAATAAAAACACCCAAACAGCCATAGTTTGGTCTCCATGTTTAACTGGCAGGTGGAGGAAACAGAGTTTTCTTCTTCACGCTGGTCTGGTCCTCTCTTCTGCTAAATACTAGTGCAGCGCCACCTCTGGTGGAAATGGGGAGATATTATTCTAATGGTTTGGCTGGTTTGACCAAAGAGCAGCGTGAACACGATCTCAGTCCTCATGGATACACCCTCCTACAACTGAGCTGAGTCCCCAGTTGGTCCAAGTCCCCAACTGGACCGAGTCCCCAACCGGACCGAGTCTAGCGGACTGTCCTGATGGGAATGCACCCTTAGTGGAAAAGAGACCTACACTGTAGTGGTCTTATTTTTATCTTCTTATTCTTGTGCTTTTGGACCTGCCGTTATGTATTGATAAATTATTCATCATCAACCTTTCCTGGAAGTGTCCAGTCGGTCCGGTTTTAGATGTTTCCTGCTGCAGCACCTGAACCA
Source organism: Telmatherina bonti (assembly GCF_933228915.1). Taxonomy (NCBI): domain Eukaryota; kingdom Metazoa; phylum Chordata; class Actinopteri; order Atheriniformes; family Telmatherinidae; genus Telmatherina; species Telmatherina bonti. Next base: position 4,762,646 of record NC_136613.1, read on the forward strand.
GATTAATGGACTTTCTATCATAACAGGACTACTTAATAAAACAAGTTATTTATTATAACTGCTAATTTATTCGCTTTGTTTCCATCAGAAAATAAACCTGTTTCTGAACATGCTGTTAGTCCACAGAAAATGCAGGTTATGCTCCAGCTGGTCCCTCAACGCTGCAGTAAAAGAAGAAAAGAAGCCCAGATAGGACATAATGTGCATTAAATTACTGTGTGAAGGTAGAGTTGATTGCAGCTGAAGGAGATGAAGAAGTGTTATCTCCAGCTGGAGTCTTTCCTGTCAGATAATCACCGAGTTTTTGCATCGGCCAATCGTACGGAAGTCTGCCTTCACTAAACAGACCGATGAGTGGGTCGCGTCGCCCGCTTCATCATTATACTCAGCCTCATGCTGCGTAAACAAACTCCAGGAGGAAATGTCTGCAATAACCGGCAACATGTTTAGCTTCAGAACCAAGCGAGAGCCTCAGGCGGGACAGAGAAACCAGAAGCTGCAGTTTCCCCTTCATCCACTAGGGGCTCCAAAACAGAGCGACTCCCCACAGACTCCCATGTTAAAAAGACCAACTTTACAGCAGAAATAAACATGTTTACAGCAGAAATAAACATGTTTACTGTAAAAATAAACATGTTTACAGCAGGAATAAACTTGTTTACAGCAGAAATAAACATGTTTACAGCAGAAATAAACATGTTTACTGTAAAAATAAACATGTTTACAGCAGGAATAAACTTGTTTACAGCAGAAATAAACATGTTTACAGCAGAAATAAACATGTTTACTGTAAAAATAAACATGTTTACAGCAGGAATAAATATGTTTACAGCAGAAATAAACATGTTTACAGCAGAAATAAACACGTTTACAGTAGAAATAAACATGTTTACTGTAAAAATAAACATGTTTACAGCAGGAATAAACTTGTTTACAGCAGAAATAAACATGTTTACAGCAGAAATAAACATGTTTACTGTAAAAATAAACATGTTTACAGCAGAAATAAACATGTTTACAGCAGAAATAAACATGTTTACAGCAGAAATAAACATGTTTACTGTAAAAATAAACATGTTTACAGCAGGAATAAACATGTTTACAGCAGAAATAAACACGTTTACAGTAGAAATAAACACGTTTACAGCTGGAATAAACTTGTTTACAGTAGAAATAAACATGTTTACAGTAGAAATAAACATGTTTACTGTAAAAATAAACATGTTTACAGCAGGAATAAACATGTTTACAACCTGGTACAAAAATATTTTAGGTTTAATAGGTCAGGTTTACCTTCATGACAACTGTGGGGGGAGTGAATTTTTTTCTAACTTCTCAGATTAAAAGTAATTCTAGAGGTAATTAAAAAAAAAACTGGATGATACATAATTTTTAAAGATGCATTATGTAACTTTCTGATCTTAAAACTGCATCCTGGAAGTGTTTGATGACACAGTGACATCTATCATTTCTTGATCCACTGCTAACCAGCAGCGTCCCGAGGCTGAGAAACCGACACGATACAACGTTTAACATCCGGGACGCGACGTTTGACTTCACGGTATAATAAGGAACTAACTGAACATGCAGCGTCGCTGATTCAGCAAAGAAACAAGATTAAAAGAGAGAACGAAACAAAACAAGTCATGGTGAGATGGTCTTCTGCTGTCTGGAGAGAGCTGACAGGTCAGGTAGGATGCAGGATGGAGGCTGGATTAGCCGTCGATGGGGGGCGTGTGGCGGGAAAATGATAGAAGTTCTGTAGTGTCTTTAAAACTAAATGAAGAGAAAATGGAGGCGTTCCTCGCTGGTTTATGTTGCCACTCCTTCAGCCATCTTTGCTTCAGCTCATTTAAAAAACCTCAGGGTAGTTTCTACTTGAAGGTTAAGTCTGTTGTGGCGATCTCTTACCAAGATCAAGTCATTTCTTTATCTAATGGCTTTCAGACGGTGAATAATGCTTTTATATTCCATTCCGTATGAACCAGTCTGACCTGAACTGCCTCCAGTTTTAGCAGCTCAATCGCTGCTGCTTTACAGCAGCTCCACGTGTTTGCTCTTCAGATCTGTTCATGCCTTATCCCTCTTACAAAGCAGACTTACCTGTTCTGGTGCAGCTGCTTGCCTTGCGACTGCAGCTGCGTTTCCATCAAAAAGCTAAATATCACAATAAAGAAAAACGTTAACAAAAACATCTACATTTAGAAAAGTCACAAATATACGCTCTCATGGGGCGGTTTTTCAGACGTTTCGACATAGAAATATTTCGCAGAAGTGTAACAGAAACTTTTTTTTTCGCATTTACGTGTTCCCGGACGTGATGTGGGGGTCATGTGACCAGTTCCTTTCCAGTAAAGATGGCGCGGTGCGGAACAAACAGCAGCGAATTTCAGAGTTTTACAAAAGAAAATGAGGAAGAAAAGCTTTGAGAAGCCGTAGCAAATTCTCCACAGCAAGTAGAAAACCCAAAATAACGCTACATGGCTACTTTAGCCGCACTTCCCAGAAAATCTCATGAGAAGGACGAGATTTTACGAGAACTGAGGCTAATGCGCTAAACGCTGCTCAGTGGAAACACCTGTAAATCACAGTTGTTTGTCAAAACTTACTAATATTTCAGCAAAACATATCATGGAAACAGTTATGGACCTTTTCACCAAATTACACCATCTACAACCGCAGATACGACAAATACACAGTGGCGTAGAGGATACGGAGGCCAGCAGCTGCTGGATTTCCATCCATCCACCTCGGCTTTGTAGACGTGAAGAACGTCACGTGTAGCAGACACAAGGCGAGCATGGCGTCGGACATCTGGCTGCCGCTCAGACAGTAGCTGAACAAGGAATCAGCTAAGTAAAATAGCTGTTTGGCTGCAGGACTCGTATCTGACGGCCGTTTTCCATCAGTATCAGCTCGTCTCAACTCGCTTGGTTTGGAGGGTTTCCCACTCGGCTTTTGTCCCCGTTTACCGATACTTTAATTCTAACTCCTCAGCCCAGGTTCTAAGGGAGCCGAGTCGGGTTGTGTGTGACGTCGCCAGACTGTATGCCGCTATTGGTCAGGGCCACGGCCAATCGGGCCAATTAGAGGTCAAGGTCAGAGAGTGACATCACTGGAAGAGCGACTCCAACTCGCAAGTTGTTTACATAATATGACAAGCAATGGTGCAACAAAAGTCTGTTCTGTGGTCCAACACTGAGGTGGAGACGTTTCTTTGGTTTCTGAGGAAAGGATACAGAGGGAACCAGATGGAGCGACACGAAATGAAAAAATCTACCAAGAGCTTTCCGACTCGATGTCTACAGCTAGCAACGGAGTTTCCAGCAGCGTCGAGAGAAGCTGGAAAAGCTCCAACGTGACTTTCGGCAGGTCAACGACCACGATGGTCGGAGTGGATCAAACAGACGAGACTGGAAGTGGTTCCAACAGATGGAGACGATTTATGGTCAGCGACCGGCGAGACCAAGTAGCAGATTAGCTCTAGGTCCTGTGTTTTTAGAGCTTGTCGTCACAGTGATTTCACACAAACCCTGCCCCTTTTAGACCTGGTACTAAACTGTGATGGAAAAGAAACCGGACCAAGCTGAGACAAGTCGAGGCGAGTTAAGTTGAGACGAGATGATACTGATGGAAAAGAGGCAAGAAGCTCCGACAGAAAAGCAGAGTAAATATCTGAAATGTCGCGGTCGTTCCATGTTGCTGCAGGCGGAAAGAAGCTGCTGCTGCTCTTTGAAACCAATTTGTCGGGTCTTCGTGCAGCTTCACGTCACCGTGGGAACAAAGATAACAAAAGTCTGGAGGACCTGAGAAGCTGGTGGACTTTTGTCTCTGAGACTTTCAGCTGAAAACAAAGACACTAGTTGGCTCTCAGAAGTCCACAAGAACGTTTAGCCTGGCCTGAAGAAGGTCGTTACATTTATATATGTCATGTGTTTTATGGTGGACTCTACTGTTTTACCTCCAACAGAGTCTTTCTAGGTCAACCTTTCAACACAGCCAGGTCCTGATGAACAGAGAGATGAAAAAAAAGGCCAAAAATAGTTATGTTCCATTAACCTTGTCCGTGCTCAGCTCAACACATCACAGGCACAAATAGACCTCTCCGCTAATGGAGGCAATCAGACAAAGCACATGTTCAGCTGCTGTCTTCGGTAAACTCACAGGAAGCCAATTACAGCAAATCCCCTTCACGGTGCAGCGCCGTACCTCGTCACAGGCAGCTCTGCAGAGAAACACAACTCCGAGACCTAATTACCGGAACAATCTGCGCTCCCACAAATGTCCAACACCAGGCAGGACTCTTACAGATCGCCACATGTGGAACAAATTCCACCTTTAGGGGCTTTCGAAGAACATTCCCCGTGTAAAAACAAGAGAAACATGTGCTGTAAGCGGAGGTTTGCGAGGCTTATCTGCCGCATAAAGCAGGAGCTCGTTTCCAGATTGGCTTTGAGGCCGAAACTCTCTGACTTTAAACGCATCTGATGCATAATCAGCAGAAAAGCCTGAGTGGATTCCATGGAGTCCACAGCGGGGTTTGCATTAATCATGTCCCATTCATGGAGGTGTGTGAAATTACGCTCAACACGACGACTCCATCATCCTCCCCCCGCAGAGAACAAGAGCGCCGTGATTGACTGACTGACTGGTGGAAGTGTGCTCTCACCACCCCGGCAGCCGTAAGCGAAGCTCTGAGTGGCGCCGAGACGACGGCCGTTCACCGTGTTAATACAGAAACACTGACAGCAGCGACCACTTCCAATCAGCCGCCATCAGAGTCGATACGCTGCACGCTAAAGGGGGGGGCTCCTTCCATTGAGTTAATGATAATCAATCCTTCCTGAATCAACAGAAGAGCCTCTGAATGAACAGAGCTGATGGGTTTCCACGGACAGGATGAAGAGCGAACAACGGCGACAGAAACAGGCGTCTGGTCGCGCTGCATCAGCACCGCTAGCTGCATCCTGTCGCCACGGCAACGGGATGGAGACTTGATGACATCATACACGTCCTGCTCTTCATCTTCCTGTTCAGAAGCTAATCACGGCGATCAATAGTTCTCCTCACATTAACCCTTCAAGACCTGAACCAGAAACACATGGAGGGATCCAGTTTCATCAGCTCTTTGTCCGACTGATACTGGGACTGACACTGAGAGCTGGGATTGATGTTGAGACTGATACTGGGACTGACACTGAGAGCTGGGATTGATGTTGAGACTGATACTGGAACTGATGGTAGGAACTGGGACTGTGCATCAGTGCTGCTTATTAAGACATGAAAATACCAGCCTTCACATTACTTCCATAAATAACAGCAGAAAACGTTGCTATGTTTGTCGCTAGTCACGTTCAGGAAAACGAGCCACCAGAGAGGTCTGAAAACCATCAGTGTTCCAAACTTAGCAACACTGTACATTTATGTCACTCCGACCACCACAAATTAGAAAGAAATGCCAGAAACTGCAGGTGTGGGGGTGCAAGGACCAGGAGGTGATCAGGGGGAAGAGAGTGGGCGGGGCTTGAATACACTGGCAGAAATAATATGTCTATGAATAGTAATACATTTTATTTAAACACTGCTCTTCAGAACACCCAAGGAATAACGAGGCAGGCAGCTGGGACTGATACTGGATCAGAGATCAGACCAGTTCGGTGATGGTGGGACGGATGGTTGGAGCTGGGACCGATACTGGATCAGAGATCAGACCAGTTCGGTGATGGTGGGACCAATGGTTGGAGCTGGGACTGATACTGGATCAGAGATCAGACCAGTTCGGTGATGGTGGGACCAATGGTTGGAGCTGGGACTGATACTGGATCAGAGATCAGACCAGTTCGGTGATGGTGGGACCAATGGTTGGAGCTGGGACCGATACTGGATCAGAGATCAGACCAGTTCGGTGATGGTGGGACCAATGGTTGGAGCTGGGACTGATACTGGATCAGAGATCAGACCAGTTCGGTGATGGTGGGACCAATGGTTGGAGCTGGGACTGATACTGGATCAGAGATCAGACCAGTTCGGTGATGGTGGGACGGATGGTTGGAGCTGGGACCGATACTGGATCAGAGATCAGACCAGTTCGGTGATGGTGGGACCAATGGTTGGAGCTGGGACTGATACTGGATCAGAGATCAGACCAGTTCGGTGATGGTGGGACCAATGGTTGGAGCTGGGACTGATACTGGATCAGAGATCAGACCAGTTCGGTGATGGTGGGACCAATGGTTGGAGCTGGGACTGATACTGGATCAGAGATCAGACCAGTTTGGTGATGGTGGGACGGATGGTTGGAGCTGAGACTGATACTGGATCAGAGATCAGACCAGTTCGGTGATGGTGGGACCAATGGTTGGAGCTGGGACTGATACTGGATCAGAGATCAGACCAGTTCGGTGATGGTGGGACCAATGGTTGGAGCTGGGACTGATACTGGATCAGAGATCAGACCAGTTCGGTGATGGTGGGACCAATGGTTGGAGCTGAGACTGATACTGGATCAGAGATCAGACCAGTTCGGTGATGGTGGGACCAATGGTTGGAGCTGGGACTGATACTGGATCAGAGATCAGACCAGTTTGGTGATGGTGGGACCAATGGTTGGAGCTGAGACCGATACTGGATCAGAGATCAGACCAGTTCGGTGATGGTGGGACCAATGGTTGGAGCTGAGACCGATACTGGATCAGAGATCAGACCAGTTCGGTGATGGTGGGACGGATGGTTGGAGCTGGGACCGATACTGGATCAGAGATCAGACCAGTTCGGTGATGGTGGGACGGATGGTTGGAGCTGGGACTGATACTGGATCAGAGATCAGACCAGTACAGGGATGATGGGACCGATGTTTGGAGTTGGGACCGATACTGGATCAGAGATCCAGTATGATGCAAGATTGAGATGTGGTTGGGGGTCCATAGAATGATGCCTGCTGCAGAGTTTTGGAGGAGCTGCAGTTTCTGGAGGGATCTGTTGGGGAGCGCAAAGAGAAGTGAGTTTCAGGGATCAATCAGGGGTTACAACTCTGTGGACAAGGATGGCAGTGGTGTGTGTGTGTGTGGAAGGGGGTGTTGTCAGATTAAAGTATGCAAACTAAGGTAATATTCTAAATGTAGGAGTGAAAAGAGAGTGTGCTATGGAGGACGACGTCTCGACTTTTTACCTGAGGGGAGGGACAGACTGTTGAGTTGTTGATGAAAATGGTAAAACTGTTGGAGTTGGAAAAGGTGTGGGAAAACTGTTGGAGTTGGAAAAGGTGTGGGATGTGCGTACTGGGTGGAGTTCTGTTTTAGAATAGTTAAGTTTGAGGATTAAGTTTGGATGAAAACCAAGGGTGGATTTCTTGTCAACAGATGGTAAGGTGGTTGGTGGAAGCGAAGAGGGCGGTTGGGTAGAGAGGGAAAGCTGGGTGTCGTCCATGCAGCAATTAAAAAGAAAATTAAAAAGTATAAAGTGGAAGGCTGTAAATAATGAAAAGGAGGGGCCCCAGTACAGAGGCCTGGGGCACACCAGCGATTTCAGCCCAATGAGGCTAGAAAGGTGAGAAACTAAGCAAATGAGGGAGGTGTGAGTGATGTGGATAAATGTCTGTCAAGGAAGAAGAATGAGAATGGATAGAAAACCAGAATCTGAAGCTATAAAGTCATTGGACATTTTAAGGAGAGCTGTTTTGGTGATGAGGTGGAACGCAAGATTCTCATGGTGATGAGGTGGAACGGGAGATTCTCATCACGATGAGGTGGAACAGGAGATTTTCATGGTGATGTGGTGGAACGGGAGAGTCTCATGGTGATGAGGTGGAACGGGAGAGTCTCATGGTGATGAGGTGGAACGGGAGATTCTCATGGTGATGAGGTGGAACGGGAGATTCTCATCACGATGAGGTGGAACGGGAGATTCTCATCATGATGAGGAGGAACGGGAGATTCTCATCATGATGAGGTGGAACAGGAGATTCTCACGGTGATGAGGTGGAACGGGAGATTCTCATCGCGATGAGGTGGAACAGGAGATTCTCACGGTGATGAGGTGGAACGGGAGATTCTCATCGCGATGAGGTGGAACGGGAGATTCTCATGGTGATGAGGTGGAACAGGAGATTCTCATGGTGATGAGGTGGAACGGGAGATTCTCATCGCGATGAGGTGGAACGGGAGATTCTCACGGTGATGAGGTGGAACAGGAGATTCTCACGGTGATGAGGTGGAACGGGAGATTCTCATCATGATGAGGTGGAACGGGAGATTCTCATCGCGATGAGGTGGAACAGGAGATTCTCATGGTGATGAGGTGGAACGGGAGATTCTCATGGTGATGAGGTGGAACGGGAGATTCTCATGGTGATGAGGTGGAACGGGAGATTCTCATGGTGATGAGGTGGAACGGGAGATTCTCATCATGATGAGGTGGAACGGGAGATTCTCATGGTGATGAGGTGGAACGGGAGATTCTCATGGTGATGAGGTGGAACGGGAGATTCTCATGGTGATGAGGTGGAACGGGAGATTCTCATGGTGATGAGGTGGAACAGGAGATTTTCATGGTGATGAGGTGGAACGGGAGATTCTCATCATGATGAGGTGGAACGGGAGATTTTCATGGTGATGAGGTGGAACGGGAGATTCTCATCATGATGAGGTGGAACGGGAGATTCTCATCATGATGAGGTGGAACGGGAGATTCTCATCGTGATGAGGTGAAACGGGAGAGTCTCATGGTGATGAGGTGGAACGGGAGATTCTCATGGTGATGAAGTGGAACGGGAGATTCTCATCATGATGAGGTGGAACGGGAGATTCTCATCATGATGAGGTGGAACGGGAGATTCTCATGGTGATGAAGTGGAACGGGAGATTCTCATCATGATGAGGTGGAACGGGAGATTCTCATGGTGATGAGGTGGAACGGGAGATTCTCATCATGATGAGGTGGAACGGGAGATTCTCATCATGATGAGGTGGAACGGGAGATTCTCATCGTGATGAGGTGGAACGGGAGATTCTCATGGTGATGAGGTGGAACGGGAGATTCTCATGGTGATGAGGTGGAACGGGAGATTCTCATGGTGATGAGGTGGAACGGGAGATTCTCATGGTGATGAGGTGGAACGGGAGATTCTCATCATGATGAGGTGGAACGGGAGATTCTCATGGTGATGAGGTGGAACAGGAGATTCTCATGGTGATGTGGTGGAACGGGAGATTCTCATGGTGATGTGCAGAGACTATGTGAAGCTTCATGTCACTATGGAGGAATGTTTCATCATGGTAAATCCATCCATGTCATCCATCATAACGTGACGGTATGCGTTTTACCTCGTAGTAGAAAAGCACCACCATATTTTTCCCATGACTGGAGGAAATGAAATGTCTCGTTTTCATAACAAATGAATTGACGGAATTGACTTTATTTCTAAGATCCAGTTTTCACTAAAGTCCGTGTCTGCTGAGAAAACAGATTTGCTGAACTTGTCTTATTGATATTCTTATTTGGAGCTTTTATTTACGGTAGTATAACTTATTCAGCGCTCCATCAGCGCCGCAGTGCTGAACTAAGCAGTAAATCAGAAATAAGATGTAATTTACTGATTGTTTCACAGCGGCTTTGTATGAGAAGCCGCATCCACTCCCTCACAGCCTCCTGAGAGTTAGAAAGTCATTTTACTCTTCTACAAACCGCAGTTATACATCACAGAGCTCGCCGTCTCTGCGGCCATGTGACAGTTTGTTCAGAGCTCATCATGTGGATCTACATTTCACACCAAAGCATGTTGATCTTCTGAAACATAACCATATTTACTTCATCCATCCATTTTCCTAGCCACTTAATCCACTTCGGTGTGTTGGGAAGCTGGAGTCTGTCCCAGCAATCACTGGGTGAGGAGCAGCAACACCTGGACAGGTCGCCGGTCCATCACAGCTTTACTTTATTCTCAACCTAACTCAGTGGTTTTACAGAGAAAACATCAGCAAAGCAACTGCTGATAAATACTGGGACTCTCTAACATGATGAAGAGGTAAAATTAGGAGAAGCTTTCATTTGTTTTGTCTTTCAACGACTGAGGTTTTTATCCTCATTACCAGCAGTGTCCTGCTGATTTGAGGCTTTTTCCTGCTCATCAGAGAACCTCTTCCTGCTGCTTCTCGCTCCTCCTCCTCCTTGGGTCGGCTTCCTGCTCCTTGTAGGCAGCGTGTAGCTCAACAGACGATTATTTTGCCCATTGAGGGTTTTTTTCTGCTCATCGGGGGCTCCTTCGTGCTCATCGGGTGGTATTTCCTTGTTTATGGTGAGCTTTTTCCTGCTCATCGTTTGCTTTGTTTTGCACCTAATGAGGGGTGCTTCCTGCTATTTGGGTGGTTTTACCCACTCATGGGGTGATTTTTCCCACTCATGGGGTGGATTTACCCACTCATGGGGTGATTTTTCCCACTCATGGGATGATTTTTCCCACTCATAGGGTGATTTTTCCCACTCATGGGGTGGATTTACCCACTCATGGGGTGATTTTTCCCACTCATGGGATGATTTTTCCCACTCATGGGGTGATTTTTCCCACTCATGGGGTGATTTTTCCCACTCATGGGATGATTTTTCCCACTCATGGGGTGATTTTTCCCACTCATGGGATGATTTTTCCCACTCATTGGGTGATTTTTCCCTCTCATGGGGTGATTTTTCCCACTCATGGGGTGATTTTTTCCACTTATGAGGTGATTTTTCCCACTCATGAGGTGATTTTTCCCACTCATGGGATGATTTTTCCCTCTCATGGGGTGATTTTTCCCACTCATGAGGTGATTTTTCCCACTCATGGGATGATTTTTCCCACTCATGGGGTGATTTTTCCCACTCATGAGGTGATTTTTCCCACTCATGAGGTGATTTTTCCCACTCATGGGGTGGATTTACCCACTCATGAGGTGGTTTTTCCCACTCATCTGGGGCCTCTTCCTGCTTGTCAGAGACCTTCTGCTCGTCACAGCTGATGAAAAGCTGCTCTCTGCTGTGTTTTTGAGGAATCTGCCAGCAGGAATTTTTCGATGAAAAAACGTGTGGTAATTACAAAAGACAAATATATGCAGAGAGAATTAAAAGCTCGTCTCTCTGCTGTCGGTTGGAGTGAGGTGGCGACGAGCTTTGCTGTGAGGGCTGATCGGTACATTTATTTTAATCTCCTCCCACCCCGCACCCCACCAGCCTCGGGATATGGTGGGTTAGATCCTCAGCTTTTAACTGCAGGTAAACGGTGAAATCAATAGCACTGCTTTATTTAGACAACTCTGGTCAACATAATGGGCTTTAGAAACAATAAAGTATGTGAGGATGGGCTGACGTTAATGATGCTGGTGGTGGTGGGAGTTGGGGGGCATTTTAGCTGCTGGTGTTTAACATGACTCCTGCCTCATTTCTGGGCTGGCTGTAATAACTCAAATGTGTTGTTTCTGTCTGCAGCTTGTAAATTCTGCATCTGTTTTATGGCTCCTCTGACACCGCTGCACATTTACAAGACGATGGGACTATCTCCCTCTGTAGGCTCTGTTTCCTATCTGTCCCTCAGGAAGCCATTACTTGGAACCGGCTCTGGTTAAAGGGAAAGTCCTGATAGGAACAGACCTCTCCTCGCTGGTAACATCAAGATGAAACACAATTTACATGTCTCAAAAGTTAAAAGGCCAGTTTTTTTAAGCTCCTAGTCTTTCCTCCCCTAAGGAGCTCCCTGATTTCCATTTCTGCTGGTATAATTGCTGCTTGGCCGCGAGGTATGGTGGGGGGAACTCAAGCAAAGAGCCAGTGTTTACACAAACAGTCTGAAGCTAATAGAGCTGAAAACAGGATGGACCATCTCCAGCCAAACAGAGTTATTGTTGCAGACAGGAAGCCGAAAATGTCTTCACACAACATCAGGCAGCCGTCAGACGCTGCAGGTCTCGTCTTCTGTTTCTTCATCACATGAAAACAAAGACGTGACGGCGGAGAGGAATGAAGTGTTTGACACATGATATTTGGAGCTGCAACCAGACTCAGTTAACCAGTTCACATCACCACGACTCTCACTTTAAACCAGTATTACCAACCAGTTCATCACAGAATCCCTTTAATTCCAGTCAGCCTGCAGACGTGACGTTTCCATGTAGACGTGATGTTTCCATGTAGACGTGACGTTTCCATGTAGACGTAATGTTTCCATGCAGACGTATGTTTCCATGCAGACTTGACGTTTCCATGTAGACGTGATGTTTCCATGCAGACGTGACGTTTCCACGCTGACGTGACGATTCCACGCTGACTCGACGAGTCCAAGCAGACGTGACTTTTCCAAGCAGACGTGACGTTTCCATGCAGATGTGATGTTTCCTTGCAGACATGATGTTTCTATGCAGACGTGACTTTTCCACGCAGATGTGACGTTTCCATGCAGACATGATGTTTCCATGCAGACATGACTTTTCTACACAGACGTGACGTTTCCATGCAGACATGACTTTTCTAAACAGACGTGATGTTTCCATGCAGACATGACTTTTCTACACAGATGTGACGTTTCCACGCAGATGTGACGTTTCCACGCAGACGTGACGTTTCCACGCAGACATGACTTTTCCACGCAGACGTGACTGTTCCATGCAGACGTGATGTGTTGACGCAGACATGACTTTTCTACGCAGACGTGACGTTTCCATGCAGACGTGACTTTTCCATGCAGACGTGACGTTTCCATGCAGACATGATGTTTCCATGCAGACATGACTTTTCCACGCAGACGTGACTGTTCCATGCAGACGTGACGTTTCCATGCAGACGTGATGTTTTGACGCCGACATGACTTTTCTACGCCGACGTGACGTTTCCATGCAGACGTGACGTTTCCAGGCAGACGTAACATTTCCATGCAGACATGATGTTTCTATGCAGACGTGACTTTTCTACGCAGACGTGACGTTTCCAGGCAGACGTGATGTTTCCATGCAGACATGACTTTTCTACGCAGACGTGACGTTTCCATGCAGACGTGACGTTTCCACGCAGATGTGACGGTTCCATGCAGACGTGACGTTTCCATGCAGACGTGATGTTTCCACGCAGACATGACTTTTCTACGCAGATGTGACGTTTCCATGCAGGCGTGACTTTTCTATGCAGATGTGACATTTTCATGCAGACGTGATGTGTCCGTGCAGACGTGACGTTTCCATGCAGACGTGATGTGTCCATGCAGACGTGACGTTTCCATGCAGACGTGACGTTTCCAGGCAGACGTAACGTTTCCATGTAGAAGCGACGTTTCCATGAAGACGTAACGTTTCCATGCAGACGTGACGTTTCCAGGCTGACGTGACATTTCCACGCAGACGTGACGGTTCCACGCAGACGTGACGGTTCCACGCAGACGTGACGGTTCCACGCAGACGTGACTTTTCCCTGCGGACGTGACGTTTCCATGCAGACGTGACGTTTCCAGGCAGACGTGACATTTCCATGCAGACGTGACGTTTCCATGCAGACGTGACGTTTCCAGGCAGACGTGACGTTTCCATGCAGACGTGATGTGTCCATGCAGACGTGACGTTTCCAGGCAGACGTGACATTTCCATGCAGATGTGACGTTTCCATGCAGACGTGACGTTTCCATGCAGATGTGACGTTTCCATACAGACATGACTTTTCCCTGCAAGCTTGACGTTTCCATGCAGACGTGATGTGTCCATGCAGACGTGACATTTCCATGCAGACGTGATGTGTCCATGCAGACGTGACGTTTCCAGGCAGACGTGACATTTCCATGCAGACGTGACGTTTCCATGCAGACATGACATTTCCATGCAGACGTGACTTTTCCCTGCAGACGTGACGTTTCCATGCAGACGTGATGTGTCCATGCAGACGTGACGTTTCCATGCAGACGTGACATTTCCAGGCAGATGTGACATTTCCATGCAGACGTAAGGTTCCATGCAGACGTGATGTTTCCATGCAGACGTGATGTTTCCATGCAGACGTGACGTTTCCATGCAGACGTAAGATTCTATGCAGACGTGACGTTTCCATGCAGACATTACGGTTCCACGGTTGTGTGACGATTCCACGCTGACTTGACAATTCCAAGCAGACATGACTTTTCCAAGCAGACGTGACGATCCCATGCAGACGTGATGTTTCTGTGCAGACGTGACGTTTCCATGCAGAGTGACGTTTCCATGCAGACATGACTTTTCTACGCAGACGTGATTTTTAAATGCAGACATGACTTCTACGCAGACGTGACGTTTCCACGCAAACGTGACGTTTCCACGCAGACGTGACGGTTCCATGCAAACGTGACGTTTCCATGCAGACGTGATGTTTCCATGCAGACATGACTTTTCTACGCAGACATGACGTTTCCATGCAGACGTGACTTTTCCATGCAGACGTGACGTTTCATTGCAGACGTAATGTGTCCATGCAGATGTGACGTTTCCAGGTAGACGTGACGTTTCCATGCAGATGTGATGTTTCCAGGCAGACATGACGTTTCCATGCAGATGTGATGTTTCCAGGCAGACGTGACGTTTCCATGTAAACGTGATGTTTCCATGCAGACGTATGTTTCCATGCAGACGTAATGTTTCCATGTTGACGTAATGTTTCCATGCAGACGTATGTTTCCATGCAGACGTGACGTTTCCATGCAGGCGTAAGTTTCCATGCAGACGTGACGTTTCCATGCAGACGTAAGATTCTATGCAGACGTGACGTTTCCATGCAGACATTACGGTTCCACGGTTGTGTGACGATTCCACGCTGACTTGACAATTCCAAGCAGACATGACTTTTCCAAGCAGACGTGACGTTCCCATGCAGACGTGATGTTTCTATGCAGATGTGACGTTTCCAGGCAGACGTGACATTTCCATGCAGACGTGACGTTTCCATGCAGACGTGACATTTCCAGGCAGATGTGACGTTTCCATGCAGACGTGACATTTCCAGGCAGATGTGACGTTTCCATGTAGACGTGACCTTTCCATGTAGACGTGACCTTTCCATGTAGACGTGACCTTTCCAAGCAGACGTGACGTTTCCATGCAGATGTGATGTTTCCTTGCAGACATGATGTTTCTATGCAGACGTGACTTTTCCACGCAGATGTGACGTTTCCATGCAGACATGATGTTTCCATGCAGACATGACTTTTCTACACAGACGTGACGTTTCCATGCAGACATGACTTTTCTAAACAGACGTGATGTTTCCATGCAGACATGACTTTTCTACACAGATGTGACGTTTCCACGCAGATGTGACGTTTCCACGCAGACGTGACGTTTCCACGCAGACATGACTTTTCCACGCAGACGTGACTGTTCCATGCAGACGTGATGTGTTGACGCAGACATGACTTTTCTACGCAGACGTGACGTTTCCATGCAGACGTGACTTTTCCATGCAGACGTGACGTTTCCATGCAGACATGATGTTTCCATGCAGACATGACTTTTCCACGCAGACGTGACTGTTCCATGCAGACGTGACGTTTCCATGCAGACGTGATGTTTTGACGCCGACATGACTTTTCTACGCCGACGTGACGTTTCCATGCAGACGTGACGTTTCCAGGCAGACGTAACATTTCCATGCAGACATGATGTTTCTATGCAGACGTGACTTTTCTACGCAGACGTGACGTTTCCAGGCAGACGTGATGTTTCCATGCAGACATGACTTTTCTACGCAGACGTGACGTTTCCATGCAGACGTGACGTTTCCACGCAGATGTGACGGTTCCATGCAGACGTGACGTTTCCATGCAGACGTGATGTTTCCACGCAGACATGACTTTTCTACGCAGATGTGACGTTTCCATGCAGGCGTGACTTTTCTATGCAGATGTGACATTTTCATGCAGACGTGATGTGTCCGTGCAGACGTGACGTTTCCATGCAGACGTGATGTGTCCATGCAGACGTGACGTTTCCATGCAGACGTGACGTTTCCAGGCAGACGTAACGTTTCCATGTAGAAGCGACGTTTCCATGAAGACGTAACGTTTCCATGCAGACGTGACGTTTCCAGGCTGACGTGACATTTCCACGCAGACGTGACGGTTCCACGCAGACGTGACGGTTCCACGCAGACGTGACGGTTCCACGCAGACGTGACTTTTCCCTGCGGACGTGACGTTTCCATGCAGACGTGACGTTTCCAGGCAGACGTGACATTTCCAGGCAGATGTGACGTTTCCATGTAGACGTGACCTTTCCATGTAGACGTGACCTTTCCATGTAGACGTGACGTTTCCATGCAGACGTGACTTTTCCACACAGACGTGACGTTTCCATGCAGACGTGATGTGTCCATGCAGACGTGACGTTTCCAGGCAGACGTGACATTTCCATGCAGATGTGACGTTTCCATGCAGACGTGACGTTTCCATGCAGATGTGACGTTTCCATACAGACATGACTTTTCCCTGCAAGCTTGACGTTTCCATGCAGACGTGATGTGTCCATGCAGACGTGACATTTCCATGCAGACGTGATGTGTCCATGCAGACGTGACGTTTCCAGGCAGACGTGACATTTCCATGCAGACGTGACGTTTCCATGCAGACATGACATTTCCATGCAGACGTGACTTTTCCCTGCAGACGTGACGTTTCCATGCAGACGTGATGTGTCCATGCAGACGTGACGTTTCCATGCAGACGTGAAATTTCCAGGCAGATGTGACATTTCCATGCAGACGTAAGGTTCCATGCAGACGTGATGTTTCCATGCAGACGTGATGTTTCCATGCAGACGTGACGTTTCCATGCAGACGTAAGATTCTATGCAGACGTGACGTTTCCATGCAGACATTACGGTTCCACGGTTGTGTGACGATTCCACGCTGACTTGACAATTCCAAGCAGACATGACTTTTCCAAGCAGACGTGACGATCCCATGCAGACGTGATGTTTCTGTGCAGACGTGACGTTTCCATGCAGAGTGACGTTTCCATGCAGAAATGACTTTTCTACGCAGACGTGATTTTTAAATGCAGACATGACTTCTACGCAGACGTGACGTTTCCACGCAAACGTGACGTTTCCACGCAGACGTGACGGTTCCATGCAAACGTGACGTTTCCATGCAGACGTGATGTTTCCATGCAGACATGACTTTTCTACGCAGACATGACGTTTCCATGCAGACGTGACTTTTCCATGCAGACGTGACGTTTCATTGCAGACGTAATGTGTCCATGCAGATGTGACGTTTCCAGGTAGACGTGACGTTTCCATGCAGATGTGATGTTTCCAGGCAGACATGACGTTTCGATGCAGATGTGATGTTTCCAGGCAGACGTGACGTTTCCATGTAAACGTGATGTTTCCATGCAGACGTATGTTTCCATGCAGACGTAATGTTTCCATGTTGACGTAATGTTTCCATGCAGACGTATGTTTCCATGCAGACGTGACGTTTCCATGCAGGCGTAAGTTTCCATGCAGACGTGACGTTTCCATGCAGACGTAAGATTCTATGCAGACGTGACGTTTCCATGCAGACATTACGGTTCCACGGTTGTGTGACGATTCCACGCTGACTTGACAATTCCAAGCAGACATGACTTTTCCAAGCAGACGTGACGTTCCCATGCAGACGTGATGTTTCTATGCAGACGTGACGTTTCCAGGCAGACGTGACATTTCCATGCAGACGTGACGTTTCCATGCAGACGTGACATTTCCAGGCAGATGTGACGTTTCCATGCAGACGTGACATTTCCAGGCAGATGTGACGTTTCCATGTAGACGTGACCTTTCCATGTAGACGTGACCTTTCCATGTAGACGTGACCTTTCCATGTAGACGTGACGTTTCCATGCAGACGTGACTTTTCCACACAGACGTGACGTTTCCACGCAGACGTGATTTGTCCATGTAGACGTGACGTTTCCAGGCAGACGTGACATTTCCATGCAGACGTGACGTTTCCATGCAGACGTGACGTTTCCATGCAGATGTGACGTTTCCATACAGACATGACTTTTCCCTGCGAGCTTGACGTTTCCATGCAGACGTGATGTGTCCATGCAGACGTGACATTTCCATGCAGACGTGATGTGTCCATGCAGACGTGACGTTTCCAGGCAGACGTGACATTTCCATGCAGACGTGACGTTTCCATGCAGACATGACATTTCCATGCAGACGTGACTTTTCCCTGCAGACGTGACGTTTCCATGTAGACGTGATGTGTCCACGCAGACATGACTTTTCTACGCAGATGTGACGTTTCCATGCAGGCGTGACTTTTCTATGCAGATGTGACATTTTCATGCAGACGTGATGTGTCCGTGCAGACGTGACGTTTCCATGCAGACGTGATGTGTCCATGCAGACGTGACGTTTCCATGCAGACGTGACGTTTCCAGGCAGACGTAACGTTTCCATGTAGAAGCGACGTTTCCATGAAGACGTAACGTTTCCATGCAGACGTGACGTTTCCAGGCTGACGTGACATTTCCACGCAGACGTGACGTTTCCACGCAGACGTGACGGTTCCACGCAGACGTGACGGTTCCACGCAGACGTGACTTTTCCCTGCGGACGTGACGTTTCCATGCAGACGTGACGTTTCCAGGCAGACGTGACATTTCCATGCAGACGTGACGTTTCCATGCAGACGTGACATTTCCAGGCAGATGTGACGTTTCCATGTAGACGTGACATTTCCATGTAGACGTGACCTTTCCATGTAGACGTGACGTTTCCATGCAGACGTGACTTTTCCACACAGACGTGACGTTTCCATGCAGACGTGATGTGTCCATGCAGACGTGACGTTTCCAGGCAGACATGACATTTCCATGCAGACGTGACGTTTCCATGCAGACGTGACGTTTCCATGCAGATGTGACGTTTCCATACAGACATGACTTTTCCCTGCAAGCTTGACGTTTCCATGCAGACGTGATGTGTCCATGCAGACGTGACATTTCCATGCAGACGTGATGTGTCCATGCAGACGTGACGTTTCCAGGCAGACGTGACATTTCCAGGCAGATGTGACGTTTCCATGTAAACGTGATGTTTCCATGCAGACGTATGTTTCCATGCAGACGTAATGTTTCCATGTTGACGTAATGTTTCCATGCAGACGTATGTTTCCATGCAGACGTGACGTTTCCATGCAGGCGTAAGTTTCCATGCAGACGTGACGTTTCCATGCAGACGTAAGATTCTATGCAGACGTGACGTTTCCATGCAGACATTACGGTTCCACGGTTGTGTGACGATTCCACGCTGACTTGACAATTCCAAGCAGACATGACTTTTCCAAGCAGACGTGACGTTCCCATGCAGACGTGATGTTTCTATGCAGACGTGACGTTTCCAGGCAGACGTGACATTTCCATGCAGACGTGACGTTTCCATGCAGATGTGACATTTCCAGGCAGATGTGACGTTTCCATGCAGACGTGACATTTCCAGGCAGATGTGACGTTTCCATGTAGACATGACCTTTCCATGTAGACGTGACCTTTCCATGTAGACGTGACCTTTCCATGTAGACGTGACGTTTCCACACAGACGTGACGTTTCCACGCAGACGTGATTTGTCCATGTAGACGTGACGTTTCCAGGCAGACGTGACATTTCCATGCAGACGTGACGTTTCCATGCAGACGTGACGTTTCCATGCAGATGTGACGTTTCCATACAGACATGACTTTTCCCTGCGAGCTTGACGTTTCCATGCAGACGTGATGTGTCCATGCAGACGTGACATTTCCATGCAGACGTGATGTGTCCATGCAGACGTGACGTTTCCAGGCAGACGTGACATTTCCATGCAGACGTGACGTTTCCATGCAGACATGACATTTCCATGCAGACGTGACTTTTCCCTGCAGACGTGACGTTTCCATGCAGACGTGATGTGTCCACGCAGACATGACTTTTCTACGCAGATGTGACGTTTCCATGCAGGCGTGACTTTTCTATGCAGATGTGACATTTTCATGCAGACGTGATGTGTCCGTGCAGACGTGACGTTTCCATGCAGACGTGATGTGTCCATGCAGACGTGACGTTTCCATGCAGACGTGACGTTTCCAGGCAGACGTAACGTTTCCATGTAGAAGCGACGTTTCCATGAAGACGTAACGTTTCCATGCAGACGTGACGTTTCCAGGCTGACGTGACATTTCCACGCAGACGTGACGTTTCCACGCAGACGTGACGGTTCCACGCAGACGTGACGGTTCCACGCAGACGTGACGGTTCCACGCAGACGTGACTTTTCCCTGCGGACGTGACGTTTCCATGCAGACGTGACGTTTCCAGGCAGACGTGACATTTCCATGCAGACGTGACGTTTCCATGCAGACGTGACATTTCCAGGCAGATGTGACGTTTCCATGTAGACGTGACATTTCCATGTAGACGTGACCTTTCCATGTAGACGTGACATTTCCATGCAGACGTGACTTTTCCACACAGACGTGACGTTTCCATGCAGACGTGATGTGTCCATGCAGACGTGACGTTTCCAGGCAGACATGACATTTCCATGCAGACGTGACGTTTCCATGCAGACGTGACGTTTCCATGCAGATGTGACGTTTCCATACAGACGTGATGTTTCTATGCAGACGTGACGTTTCCATGCAGACGTGACTTTTCCACACAGACGTGACGTTTCCAGGCAGACATGACATTTCCATGCAGACGTGACTTTTCCCTGCAGACGTGACGTTTCCATGCAGACGTGATGTGTCCATGCAGACGTGATGTTTCCATGCAGACGTGATGTTTCCATGCAGACGTGACGTTTCCATGCAGACATTACGGTTCCACGGTTGTGTGACGATTCCACGCTGACTTGACAATTCCAAGCAGACATGACTTTTCCAAGCAGACGTGACGATCCCATGCAGACGTGATGTTTCTGTGCAGACGTGACGTTTCCATGCAGAGTGACGTTTCCATGCAGACATGACTTTTCTACGCAGACGTGATTTTTCCATGCAGACATGACTTCTACGCAGACGTGACGTTTCCATGCAGACGTGACGTTTCCACGCAAACGTGACGTTTCCACCCAGACGTGACGGTTCCATGCAAACGTGACGTTTCCATGCAGACGTGATGTTTCCATGCAGACATGACTTTTCTACGCAGACATGACGTTTCCATGCAGACGTGACTTTTCCATGCAGACGTGACGTTTCATTGCAGACGTAATGTGTCCATGCAGATGTGACGTTTCCAGGTAGACGTGACGTTTCCATGCAGACGTGATGTTTCCAGGCAGACGTGACGTTTCCATGCAGATGTGATGTTTCCAGGCAGACGTGACGTTTCCATGTAGACGTGATGTTTCCATGCAGACGTATGTTTCCATGCAGACGTAATGTTTCCATGTTGACGTAATGTTTCCATGCAGACGTATGTTTCCATGCAGACGTGACGTTTCCATGCAGGCGTAAGTTTCCATGCAGACGTGACGTTTCCATGCAGACGTGACGTTTCCATGCAGACATTACGGTTCCACGGTTGTGTGACGATTCCACGCTGACTTGACAATTCCAAGCAGACATGACTTTTCCAAGCAGACGTGACGTTCCCATGCAGACGTGATGTTTCTATGCAGACGTGACGTTTCCAGGCAGACGTGACATTTCCATGCAGACGTGACGTTTCCATGCAGACGTGACATTTCCAGGCAGATGTGACGTTTCCATGCAGACGTGACATTTCCAGGCAGATGTTACGTTTCCATGTAGACGTGACCTTTCCATGTAGACGTGACCTTTCCATGTAGACGTGACCTTTACATGTAGACGTGACGTTTCCATGCAGACGTGACTTTTCCACACAGACGTGACGTTTCCACGCAGACGTGATTTGTCCATGTAGACGTGACGTTTCCAGGCAGACGTGACATTTCCATGCAGACGTGACGTTTCCATGCAGACGTGACGTTTCCATGCAGATGTGACGTTTCCATACAGACATGACTTTTCCCTGCGAGCTTGACGTTTCCATGCAGACGTGATGTGTCCATGCAGACGTGACATTTCCATGCAGACGTGATGTGTCCATGCAGACGTGACGTTTCCAGGCAGACGTGACATTTCCATGCAGACGTGACGTTTCCATGCAGACATGACATTTCCATGCAGACGTGACTTTTCCCTGCAGACGTGACGTTTCCATGCAGACGTGATGTGTCCATGCAGACGTGACGTTTCCATGCAGACGTGACATTTCCAGGCAGATGTGAAATTTCCATGCAGACGTAAGGTTCCATGCAGACGTGATGTTTCCATGCAGACGTGATGTTTCCATGCAGACGTATGTTTCCATGCAGACGTAATGTTTCCATGTTGACGTAATGTTTCCATGCAGACGTATGTTTCCATGCAGACGTGACGTTTCCATGCAGGCGTAAGTTTCCATGCAGACGTGACGTTTCCATGCAGACGTAAGATTCTATGCAGACGTGACGTTTCCATGCAGACATTACGGTTCCACGGTTGTGTGACGATTCCAAGCTGACTTGACAATTCCAAGCAGACATGACTTTTCCAAGCAGACGTGACGTTCCCATGCAGACGTGATGTTTCTATGCAGACGTGACGTTTCCAGGCAGACGTGACATTTCCATGCAGACGTGACGTTTCCATGCAGACGTGACATTTCCAGGCAGATGTGACGTTTCCATGCAGACGTGACATTTCCAGGCAGATGTGACGTTTCCATGCAGACGTGACATTTCCAGGCAGATGTTACGTTTCCATGTAGACGTGACCTTTCCATGTAGACGTGACCTTTCCATGTAGACGTGACCTTTCCATGTAGACGTGACGTTTCCATGCAGACGTGACTTTTCCACACAGACGTGACGTTTCCACGCAGACGTGATTTGTCCATGTAGACGTGACGTTTCCAGGCAGACGTGACATTTCCATGCAGACGTGACGTTTCCATGCAGACGTGACGTTTCCATGCAGATGTGACGTTTCCATACAGACATGACTTTTCCCTGCGAGCTTGACGTTTCCATGCAGACGTGATGTGTCCATGCAGACGTGACATTTCCATGCAGACGTGATGTGTCCATGCAGACGTGACGTTTCCAGGCAGACGTGACATTTCCATGCAGACGTGACGTTTCCATGCAGACATGACATTTCCATGCAGACGTGACTTTTCCCTGCAGACGTAACGTTTCCATGCAGACGTGATGTGTCCATGCAGACGTGACGTTTCCATGCAGACGTGACATTTCCAGGCAGATGTGAAATTTCCATGCAGACGTAAGGTTCCATGCAGACGTGATGTTTCCATGCAGACGTGATGTTTCCATGCAGACGTATGTTTCCATGCAGACGTAATGTTTCCATGTTGACGTAATGTTTCCATGCAGACGTATGTTTCCATGCAGACGTGACGTTTCCATGCAGGCGTAAGTTTCCATGCAGACGTGACGTTTCCATGCAGACGTAAGATTCTATGCAGACGTGACGTTTCCATGCAGACATTACGGTTCCACGGTTGTGTGACGATTCCAAGCTGACTTGACAATTCCAAGCAGACATGACTTTTCCAAGCAGACGTGACGTTCCCATGCAGACGTGATGTTTCTATGCAGACGTGACGTTTCCAGGCAGACGTGACATTTCCATGCAGACGTGACGTTTCCATGCAGACGTGACATTTCCAGGCAGATGTGACGTTTCCATGCAGACGTGACATTTCCAGGCAGATGTGACGTTTCCATGTAGACGTGACCTTTCCATGTAGACGTGACGTTTCCATGCAGACGTGACTTTTCCACACAGACGTGACGTTTCCACGCAGACGTGATTTGTCCATGTAGACGTGACGTTTCCAGGCAGACGTGACATTTCCATGCAGACGTGACGTTTCCATGCAGACGTGACGTTTCCATGCAGATGTGACGTTTCCATACAGACATGACTTTTCCCTGCGAGCTTGACATTTCCATGCAGACGTGATGTGTCCATGCAGACGTGACATTTCCATGCAGACGTGATGTGTCCATGCAGACGTGACGTTTCCAGGCAGACGTGACATTTCCATGCAGACGTGACGTTTCCATGCAGACATGACATTTCCATGCAGACGTGACTTTTCCCTGCAGACGTGACGTTTCCATGCAGACGTGATGTGTCCATGCAGACGTGACGTTTCCATGCAGACGTGACATTTCCAGGCAGATGTGACATTTCCATGCAGACGGAAGGTTCCATTTAGACGTGATGTTTCCATGCAGACGTGATGTTTCCATGCAGACGTGACGTTTCCATGCAGACGTAAGATTCTATGCAGACGTGACGTTTCCATGCAGACATTACGGTTCCACGGTTGTGTGACGATTCCACGCTGACTTGACAATTCGAAGCAGACATGACTCTTCCAAGCAGACGTGACGTTCCCATGCAGACGTGATGTTTTTATGCAGACGTGACTTTTCCACGCAGACGTGACGTTTCCATGCAGAGTGATGTTTCCATGCAGACATGACTTTTCTACGCAGACGTGATTTTTCCATGCAGACATGACTTTTCTACGCAGACGTGACGTTTCCATGCAGACGTGACGTTTCCACGCAAACGTGACGTTTCCACGCAGACGTGACGGTTCCATGCAAACGTGACGTTTCCATGCAGACGTGATGTTTCCATGCAGACATGACTTTTCTACGCAGACATGACGTTTCCATGCAGACGTGACTTTTCCATGCAGACGTGACGTTTCATTGCAGACGTAATGTGTCCATGCAGATGTGACGTTTCCAGGTAGACGTGACGTTTCCATGCAGACGTGATGTTTCCAGGCAGACGTGATGTTTCCATGCAGACGTGATGTTTCCAGGCAGACGTGACGTTTCCATGTAGACGTGATGTTTCCATGCAGACGTATGTTTCCATGCAGATGTGACGTTTCCATGCAGGCGTAAGTTTCCATGCAGACGTGACGTTTCCATGCAGACGTAAGATTCTATGCAGACGTGACGTTTCCATGCAGACATTACGGTTCCACGGTTGTGTGACGATTCCACGCTGACTTGACAATTCCAAGCAGACATGACTTTTCCAAGCAGACGTGACGATCCCATGCAGACGTGATGTTTCTATGCAGACGTGACTTTTCCACGCAGACGTGACGTTTCCATGCAGAGTGATGTTTCCATGCAGACGTGACGTTTCATTGAAGACGTAATGTGTCCATGCAGATGTGACGTTTCCAGGTAGACGTGACGTTTCCATGCAGACGTGATGTTTGAAGGCAGACGTGACGTTTCCATGCAGACGTGATGTTTCCAGGCAGACGTGACGTTTCCATGTAGACGTGATGTTTCCATGCAGACGTATGTTTCCATGCAGACGTGATGTTTCTATGCAGACGTGACTTTTCCACGCAGACGTGACGTTTCCATGCAGAGTGATGTTTCCATGCAAACGTGACTTTTCCACGCAGACGTGACGGTTCCAAGCAAACGTGACGTTTCCATGCAGACGTGATGTTTCCATGCAGACGTGACTTTTCCACGCAGACGTGACGTTTCCATGCAGAGTGATGTTTCCATGCAAACGTGACTTTTCCACGCAGACGTGACGGTTCCAAGCAAACGTGACGTTTCCATGCAGACGTGATGTTTCCATGCAGACGTGACTTTTCTACGCAGACATGACGTTTCCATGCAGACGTGACTTTTCCATGCAGACGTGACGTTTCATTGCAGACGTAATGTGTCCATGCAGATGTGACGTTTCCAGGTAGACGTGACATTTCCATGCAGACGTGATGTTTCCAGGCAGACGTGACTTTTCCACGCAGACGTGACGGTTCCATGCAAACGTGACGTTTCCATGCAGACGTGATGTTTCCATGCAGACGTGACTTTTCTACGCAGACATGACGTTTCCATGCAGACGTGACTTTTCCATGCAGACGTGACGTTTCATTGCAGACGTAATGTGTCCATGCAGATGTGACGTTTCCAGGTAGACGTGACATTTCCATGCAGACGTGATGTTTCCAGGCAGACGTGACGTTTCCATGCAGACGTGATGTTTCCAGGCAGACGTGACGTTTCCATGTAGACGTGATGTTTCTATGCAGACGTATGTTTCCATGCAGATGTAATGTTTCCATGTTGACGTAATGTTTCCATGCAGACGTATGTTTCCATGCAGACATGACGTTTCCATGTAGACGTGATGTTTCCATGCAAACGTGACGTTTCCACGCTGACGTGACGATTCCACGCTGACTCGACGAGTCCAAGCAGACGTGACTTTTCCAAGCAGACGTGACGTTTCCATGCAGATGTGATGTTTCCTTGCAGACATGATGTTTCTATGCAGACGTGACTTTTCCACGCAGATGTGACGTTTCCATGCAGACATGATATTTCCATGCAGACATGAGTTTTCTACTCAGACGTGACGTTTCCATGCAGACATGACTTTTCTACACAGACGTGTTTCCATGCAGACATGACTTTTCTACACAGATGTGACGTTTCCACGCAGATGTGACGTTTCCACACAGACGTGACGTTTCCACGCAGACATGACTTTTCCACGCAGACGTGACTGTTCCATGCAGACGTGATGTGTTGACGCAGACATGACTTTTCTACGCAGACGTGACGTTTCCATGCAGACGTGACTTTTCCATGCAGACGTGACGTTTCCTTGCAGACATGATGTTTCCATGCAGACATGACTTTTCCACGCAGACGTGACTGTTCCATGCAGACGTGACGTTTCCATGCAGACGTGATGTTTTGACGCCGACATGACTTTTCTACGCCGACGTGACGTTTCCATGCAGACGTGACGTTTCCAGGCAGACGTAACATTTCCATGCAGACATGATGTTTCTATGCAGACGTGACTTTTCTACGCAGACGTGACGTTTCCAGGCAGAC
The DNA here is from genome assembly GCF_933228915.1 of Telmatherina bonti. Lineage (NCBI taxonomy): Eukaryota > Metazoa > Chordata > Actinopteri > Atheriniformes > Telmatherinidae > Telmatherina > Telmatherina bonti. The sequence continues at coordinate 4,789,592 of NC_136613.1, forward strand.
GTGATGTTTCCATGCAGACATGACTTTTCTACGCAGACGTGACGTTTCCATGCAGACGTGACGTTTCCACGCAGATGTGACGGTTCCATGCAGACGTGACGTTTCCATGCAGACGTGATGTTTCCACGCAGACATGACTTTTCTACGCAGATGTGACGTTTCCATGCAGGCGTGACTTTTCTATGCAGATGTGACATTTTCATGCAGACGTGATGTGTCCGTGCAGACGTGACGTTTCCATGCAGACGTGATGTGTCCATGCAGACGTGACGTTTCCATGCAGACGTGACGTTTCCAGGCAGACGTAACGTTTCCATGTAGAAGCGACGTTTCCATGAAGACGTAACGTTTCCATGCAGACGTGACGTTTCCAGGCTGACGTGACATTTCCACGCACACGTGAGGTTTCCACGCAGACGTGACGGTTCCACGCAGACGTGACGGTTCCACGCAGACGTGACTTTTCCCTGCGGACGTGACGTTTCCATGCAGACGTGACGTTTCCAGGCAGACGTGACATTTCCATGCAGACGTGACGTTTCCATGCAGACGTGACATTTCCAGGCAGATGTGACGTTTCCATGTAGACGTGACCTTTCCATGTAGACGTGACCTTTCCATGTAGACGTGACGTTTCCATGCAGACGTGACTTTTCCACACAGACGTGACTTTTCCATGCAGACGTGATGTGTCCATGCAGACGTGACGTTTCCAGGTGGACGTGAGATTTCCATGCAGACGTGACGTTTCCATGCAGACGTGACGTTTCCATGCAGACGTGACGTTTCCAGGCAGATGTGACGTTTCCATACAGACATGACTTTTCCCTGCAAGCTTGACGTTTCCATGCAGACGTGATGTGTCCATGCAGACGTGACATTTCCATGCAGACGTGATGTGTCCATGCAGACGTGACGTTTCCAGGCAGACGTGACATTTCCATGCAGACGTGACGTTTCCATGCAGACATGACATTTCCATGCAGACGTGACTTTTCCCTGCAGACGTGACGTTTCCATGCAGACGTGATGTGTCCATGCAGACGTGACGTTTCCATGCAGACGTGACATTTCCAGGCAGATGTGACATTTCCATGCAGACGTAAGGTTCCATGCAGACGTGATGTTTCCATGCAGACGTGATGTTTCCATGCAGACGTGACGTTTCCATGCAGACGTAAGATTCTATGCAGACGTGACGTTTCCATGCAGACATTACGGTTCCACGGTTGTGTGACGATTCCACGCTGACTTGACAATTCCAAGCAGACATGACTTTTCCAAGCAGACGTGACGATCCCATGCAGACGTGATGTTTCTGTGCAGACGTGACTTTTCCACGCAGACGTGACGTTTCCATGCAGACATGACTTCTACGCAGACGTGACGTTTCCATGCAGACGTGACGTTTCCACGCAAACGTGACGTTTCCACGCAGACGTGACGGTTCCATGCAAACGTGACGTTTCCATGCAGACGTGATGTTTCCATGCAGACATGACTTTTCTACGCAGACATGACGTTTCCATGCAGACGTGACTTTTCCATGCAGACGTGACGTTTCATTGCAGACGTAATGTGTCCATGCAGATGTGACGTTTCCAGGTAGACGTGACGTTTCCATGCAGACGTGATGTTTCCAGGCAGACGTGACGTTTCCATGCAGATGTGATGTTTCCAGGCAGACGTGACGTTTCCATGTAGACGTGATGTTTCCATGCAGACGTATGTTTCCATGCAGACGTAATGTTTCCATGTTGACGTAATGTTTCCATGCAGACGTATGTTTCCATGCAGACGTGACGTTTCCATGCAGGCGTAAGTTTCCATGCAGACGTGACGTTTCCATGCAGACGTAAGATTCTATGCAGACGTGACGTTTCCATGCAGACATTACGGTTCCACGGTTGTGTGACGATTCCACGCTGACTTGACAATTCCAAGCAGACATGACTTTTCCAAGCAGACGTGACGTTCCCATGCAGACGTGATGTTTCTATGCAGACGTGACGTTTCCAGGCAGACGTGACACTTCCATGCAGACGTGACGTTTCCATGCAGACGTGACATTTCCAGGCAGATGTGACGTTTCCATGCAGACGTGACATTTCCAGGCAGATGTGATGTTTCAATGTAGACGTGACCTTTCCATGTAGACGTGACATTTCCATGCAGACGTGACTTTTCCACACAGACGTGACGTTTCCACGCAGACGTGATTTTTCCATGTAGACGTGACGTTTCCAGGCAGACGTGACATTTCCATGCAGACGTGACGTTTCCATGCAGATGTGACGTTTCCATACAGACATGACTTTTCCCTGCGAGCTTGACGTTTCCATGCAGACGTGATGTGTCCATGCAGACGTGACATTTCCATGCAGACGCGATGTGTCCATGCAGACTTGACGTTTCCAGGCAGACGTGACATTTCCATGCAGACGTGACGTTTCCATGCAGACATGACATTTCCATGCAGACGTGACTTTTCCCTGCAGACGTGACGTTTCCATGCAGACGTGATGTGTCCTTGCAGACGTGACGTTTCCATGCAGACGTGACATTTCCAGGCAGATGTGACATTTCCATGCAGACGTAAGGTTCCATGCAGACGTGATGTTTCCATGCAGACGTATGTTTCCATGCAGACGTAATGTTTCCATGTTGACGTAATGTTTCCATGCAGATGTATGTTTCCATGCAGACGTGACGTTTCCATGCAGGCGTAAGTTTCCATGCAGACGTGACGTTTCCATGCAGACGTAAGATTCTATGCAGACGTGACGTTTTCATGCAGACATTACGGTTCCACGGTTGTGTGACGATTCCAAGCTGACTTGACAATTCCAAGCATACATGACTTTTCCAAGCAGACGTGACGTTCCCATGCAGACGTGATGTTTCTATGCAGACGTGACGTTTCCAGGCAGACGTGACATTTCCATGCAGACGTGACGTTTCCATGCAGACGTGACGTTTCCATGCAGACGTGACATTTCCAGGCAGATGTGACGTTTCCATGCAGACGTGACATTTCCAGGCAGATGTGACGTTTCCATGTAGACGTGACCTTTCCATGTAGACGTGACGTTTCCATGCAGACGTGACTTTTCCACACAGACGTGACGTTTCCACGCAGACGTGATTTGTCCATGTAGACGTGACGTTTCCAGGCAGACGTGACATTTCCATGCAGACAAGACGTTTCCATGCAGACGTGACGTTTCCATGCAGATGTGACGTTTCCATACAGACATGACTTTTCCCTGCGAGCTTGACATTTCCATGCAGACGTGATGTGTCCATGCAGACGTGACATTTCCATGCAGACGTGATGTGTCCATGCAGACGTGACGTTTCCAGGCAGACGTGACATTTCCATGCAGACGTGACGTTTCCATGCAGACATGACATTTCCATGCAGACGTGACTTTTCCCTGCAGACGTGACGTTTCCATGCAGACGTGATGTGTCCATGCAGACGTGACGTTTCCATGCAGACGTGACATTTCCAGGCAGATGTGACATTTCCATGCAGACGGAAGGTTCCATTTAGACGTGATGTTTCCATGTTGACGTAATGTTTCCATGCAGACGTATTTTTCCATGCAGACGTGACGTTTCCATGCAGGCGTAAGTTTCCATGCAGACGTGACGTTTCCATGCAGACGTAAGATTCTATGCAGACGTGACGTTTCCATGCAGACATTACGGTTCCACGGTTGTGTGACGATTCCACGCTGACTTGACAATTCCAAGCAGACATGACTTTTCCAAGCAGACGTGACGATCCCATGCAGACGTGATGTTTCTATGCAGACGTGACTTTTCCACGCAGACGTGACGTTTCCATGCAGAGTGATGTTTCCATGCAGACGTGACGTTTCATTGAAGACGTAATGTGTCCATGCAGATGTGACGTTTCCAGGTAGACGTGACGTTTCCATGCAGACGTGATGTTTCAAGGCAGACGTGACGTTTCCATGCAGACGTGATGTTTCCAGGCAGACGTGACGTTTCCATGTAGACGTGATGTTTCCATGTTGACGTAATGTTTCCATGTTGACGTAATGTTTCCATGCAGACGTGATGTTTCCATGCAGACGTGACGTTTCCATGCAGGCGTAAGTTTCCATGCAGACGTGACGTTTCCATGCAGACGTAAGATTCTATGCAGACGTGACGTTTCCATGCAGACATTACGGTTCCACGGTTGTGTGACGATTCCACGCTGACTTGACAATTCCAAGCAGACATGACTTTTCCAAGCAGACGTGACGTTCCCATGCAGACGTGATGTTTCTATGCAGACGAGACTTTTCCACGCAGACGTGACGTTTCCATGCAGAGTGATGTTTCCATGCAAACGTGACTTTTCCACGCAGACGTGACGGTTCCATGCAAACGTGACGTTTCCATGCAGACGTGATGTTTCCATGCAGACGTGACTTTTCTACGCAGACATGACGTTTCCATGCAGACGTGACTTTTCCATGCAGACGTGACGTTTCATTGCAGACGTAATGTGTCCATGCAGATGTGACGTTTCCAGGTAGACGTGACGTTTCCATGCAGACGTGATGTTTCCAGGCAGACGTGACATTTCCATGCAGACGTGATGTTTCCAGGCAGACGTGACGTTTCCATGTAGACGTGACGTTTCCATGTAGACGTGACTTTTCCACACAGACGTGACGTTTCCATGCAGACGTGATGTGTCCATGCAGACGTGACGTTTCCAGGCAGACGTGACATTTCCATGCAGACGTGACGTTTCCATGCAGACGTGACGTTTCCATGCAGATGTGACGTTTCCATACAGACGTGATGTGTCCATGCAGACGTGACGTTTCCAGGCAGACGTGACATTTCCATGCAGACGTGACGTTTCCATGCAGACATGACATTTCCATGCAGACGTGACTTTTCCCTGCAGACGTGACGTTTCCATGCAGACGTGATGTGTCCATGCAGACGTGACGTTTCCATGCAGACGTGACATTTCCAGGCAGATGTGACATTTCCATGCAGACGTAAGGTTCCATGCAGACGTGATGTTTCCATGCAGACGTGATGTTTCCATGCAGACGTGACGTTTCCATGCAGACGTAAGATTCTATGCAGACGTGACGTTTCCATGCAGACATTACGGTTCCACGGTTGTGTGACGATTCCACGCTGACTTGACAATTCCAAGCAGACATGACTTTTCCAAGCAGACGTGACGTTTCCATGCAGAGTGATGTTTCCATGCAGACATGACTTTTCTACGCAGACGTGATTTTTCCAAGCAGACATGACTTTTCCAAGCAGACGTGACGTTTCCATGCAGAGTGATGTTTCCATGCAGACATGACTTTTCTACGCAGACGTGATTTTTCCATGCAGACATGACTTTTCTACGCAGACGTGACGTTTTCATGCAGACGTGACGTTTCCACGCAAACGTGACGTTTCCACGCAGACGTGACGGTTCCATGCAAACGTGATGTTTCCATGCAGACGTGATGTTTCCATGCAGACATGACTTTTCTACGCAGACATGACGTTTCCAGGCAGACGTGACTTTTCCATGCAGACGTGACGTTTCATTGCAGACGTAATGTGTCCATGCAGATGTGACGTTTCCAGGTACACGTGACGTTTCCATGCAGACGTGATGTTTCCAGGCAGACGTGACGTTTCCATGCAGACGTGATGTTTCCATGCAGACGTGACGTTTCCATGTAGACGTGATGTTTCCATGCAGACGTATGTTTCCATGCAGACGTAATGTTTCCATGTTGACGTAATGTTTCCATGCAGACGTGACGTTTCCATGCAGGCGTAAGTTTCCATGCAGACGTGACGTTTCCATGCAGACGTAAGATTCTATGCAGACGTGACGTTTCCATGCAGACATTACGGTTCCACGGTTGTGTGACGATTCCACGCTGACTTGACAATTCCAAGCAGACATGACTTCCAAGCAGACGTGACGTTCCCATGCAGACGTGATGTTTCTATGCAGACGTGACTTTTCCACGCAGACGTGACGTTTCCATGCAGAGTGATGTTTCCATGCAGACATGACTTTTCTACGCAGACGTGATTTTTCCATGCAGACATGACTTTTCTACGCAGACGTGACATTTCCATGCAGACGTGACGTTTCCACGCAAACGTGACTTTTCCACGCAGACGTGACGGTTCCATGCAAACGTGACGTTTCCATGCAGACGTGATGTTTCCATGCAGACATGACATTTCTACGCAGACATGACGTTTCCATGCAGACGTGACTTTTCCATGCAGACGTGACGTTTCATTGCAGACGTAATGTGTCCATGCAGATGTGACGTTTCCAGGTAGACGTGACATTTCCATGCAGACGTGATGTTTCCAGGCAGACGTGACGTTTCAATGCAGACGTGATGTTTCCAGGCAGACGTGACGTTTCCATGTAGACGTGATGTTTCTATGCAGACGTATGTTTCCATGCAGATGTAATGTTTCCATGTTGACGTAATGTTTCCATGCAGACGTATGTTTCCATGCAGACGTGACGTTTCCATGCAGGCGTAAGTTTCCATGCAGACGTGACGTTTCCACGCTGACGTGACGATTCAACGCTGACTCGACGAGTCCAAGCAGACGTGACTTTTCCAAGCAGACGTGACGTTTCGATGCAGACGTGACGTTTCCTTGCAGACATGATGTTTCTATGCAGACGTGACTTTTCCACGCAGATGTGACGTTTCCATGCAGACATGATGTTTCCATGCACACATGACTTTTCTACACAGACGTGATGTTTCCATGCAGACATGACTTTTCTACACAGATGTGATGTTTCCATGCAGACATGACTTTTCTACACAGACGTGACGTTTCCACGCAGACGTGACGTTTCCACGCAGACATGACTTTTCCATGCAGACGTGACGTTTCCATGCAGACGTGATGTTTCCATGCAGACATGACATTTCTACACAGATGTGACGTTTTCACGCAGACGTGACGTTTCCACGCAGACATGACTTTTCCACGCAGACGTGACTGTTCCATGCAGACGTGACGTTTCCATGCAGACGTGATGTTTTGACGCAGACATGACTTTTCTACGCAGACGTGACGTTTCCATGCAGTGGTGATGTTTCAGTGCAGGCGTGACTTTTCTATGCAGATGTGACATTTTCATGCAGACGTGATGTGTCCGTGCAGACGTGACGTTTCCATGCAGACGTGATGTGTCCATGCAGACGTGACGTTTCCATGCAGACGTGACGTTTCCAGGCAGACGTAACGTTTCCATTTAGAAGTGACGTTTCCATGAAGACGTAACGTTTCCATGCAGACGTGACGTTTCCAGGCTGACGTGACATTTCCACGCAGACGTGACGGTTCCAAGCAGACGTGATGTGTCCATGCAGACGTGACGTTTCCAGGCAGACGTGACATTTCCATGCAGACGTGACGGTTCCACGCAGACGTGACGGTTCCACGCAGACGTGACTTTTCCCTGCGGACGTGACGTTTCCATGCAGACGTGACGTTTCCAGGCAGACGTGACATTTCCATGCAGACGTGACGGTTCCAAGCAGACGTGATGTGTCCATGCAGACGTGACGTTTCCAGGCAGACGTGACATTTCCATGCAGACGTGACGGTTCCACGCAGACGTGACGGTTCCACGCAGACGTGACTTTTCCCTGCGGACGTGACGTTTCCATGCAGACGTGACGTTTCCAGGCAGACGTGACATTTCCATGCAGACGTGACGTTTCCATGCAGACGTGACGTTTCCATGCAGACGTGATGTGTCCATGCAGACGTGACCTTTCCAGGCAGACGTGACATTTCCATGCAGACGTGACGTTTCCATGCAGACGTGACGTTTCCATGCAGACGTGACATTTCCAGGCAGATGTGACGTTTCCATGTAGACGTGACCTTTCCATGTAGACGTGATGTTTCCATGCAGACGTGACTTTTCCACACAGACGTGACGTTTCCATGCAGACGTGATGTGTCCATGCAGACGTGATGTTTCCACGCAGACGTGATGTTTCCATGCATACATGATTTTTCCATGCAGACGTGATGTTTCCACGCAGACGTGATGTTTCCATGCAGACGTGATGTTTCCACGCATACATGATTTTTCCATGCAGACGTGATGTTTCCACGCAGACGTGATGTTTCCACGCAGATGTGATGTTTCCATGTAAATGTGACTTTTCCACGCAGACATGATGTTTCCACGCATACGTGACTTTTCCACGCAGACGTGATGTTTCCACGTAGACGTGATGTTTCCACGCATACATGATTTTTCCATGCAGACGTGACGTTTCCATGCAGACGTGATGTGTCCATGCAGACATGATGTTTCCACGCAGACGTGATGTTTCCACGCATACATGATTTTTCCATGCAGACGTGATGTTTCCACGCATACATGATTTTTCCATGCAGACGTGATGTTTCCACGCAGACGTGACATTTCCATGCAGACGTGACATTTCCATGCAGACGTGACGTTTCCATGCAGACGTGACGTTTCCATGTAGACGTGACCTTTCCATGTAGACGTGACCTTTCCATGCAGACGTGACTTTTCCACACAGACGTGACGTTTCCATGCAGACGTGATGTGTCCATGCAGACGTGATGTTTCCACGCAGACGTGATGTTTCCACGCATACATGATTTTTCCATGCAGACGTGATGTTTCCACGCATACATGATTTTTCCATGCAGACGTGATGTTTCCACGCAGACGTGATGTTTCCATGCAGACGTGATGTTTCCACGCATACATGATTTTTCCATGCAGACGTGATGTTTCCACGCAGACGTGATGTTTCCACGCAGATGTGATGTTTCCGTGTAAATGTGACTTTTCCACGCAGACATGATGTTTCCACGCATACGTGACTTTTCCACGCAGACATGATTTTTCCATGCAGACGTGATGTTTCCACGCATACATGATTTTTCCATGCAGACGTGACGTTTCCATGCAGACGTGATGTGTCCATGCAGACGTGATGTTTCCACGCAGACGTGATGTTTCCACGCATACATGATTTTTCCATGCAGACGTGATGTTTCCACGCATACATGATTTTTCCATGCAGATGTGATGTTTCCACGCAGACGTGATGTTTCCATGCAGACGTGATGTTTCCACGCATACATGATTTTTCCATGCAGACATGACTTTTCTACGCAGACGTGATTTTTCCATGCAGACATGAGTTTTCTACGCAAACGTGACGTTTCCACGCAGACGTGACGGTTCCATGCAAACGTGACGTTTCCATGCAGACGTGACGTTTCCATGCAGACGTGACGGTTCCACGCAGATGTGACTTTTCCCTGCAGACGTGACGTTTCCATGCAGACGTGATGTGTCCATGCAGACGTGACGTTTCCAGGCAGACGTGACATTTCCATGCAGACGTGACGTTTCCATGCAGACGTGACGTTTCCATGCAGACGTGACATTTCCAGGCAGATGTGACGTTTCCATGTAGACGTGACCTTTCCATGTAGACGTGACGTTTCCATGCAGACGTGACTTTTCCACGCAGACGTGATGTTTCCATGCAGACGTGATGTTTCCACGCATACATGATTTTTCCATGCAGACGTGATGTTTCCACGCAGACGTGATGTTTCCACGCAGACGTGATGTTTCCACGCAGATGTGATGTTTCCATGTAAATGTGACTTTTCCACGCAGACATGATGTTTCCACGCATACGTGACTTTTCCACGCAGACGTGATGTTTCCACGTAGACGTGATGTTTCCACGCATACATGATTTTTCCATGCAGACGTGATGTTTCCACGCATACATGATTTTTCCATGCAGACGTGACTTTTCCATGTAGACGTGATGTTTCCATGCAGACGTGACTTTTCCACACAGACGTGACGTTTCCATGCAGACGTGATGTGTCCATGCAGACGTGATGTTTCCACGCAGACGTGATGTTTCCATGCATACATGATTTTTCCATGCAGACGTGATGTTTCCACGCAGACGTGATGTTTCCATGCAGACGTGATGTTTCCACGCATACATGATTTTTCCATGCAGACGTGATGTTTCCACGCAGACGTGATGTTTCCACGCAGATGTGATGTTTCCATGTAAATGTGACTTTTCCACGCAGACATGATGTTTCCACGCATACGTGACTTTTCCACGCAGACATGATTTTTCCATGCAGACGTGATGTTTCCACGCATACATGATTTTTCCATGCAGACGTGACGTTTCCATGCAGACGTGATGTGTCCATGCAGACGTGATGTTTCCACGCAGACGTGATGTTTCCACGCATACATGATTTTTCCATGCAGACGTGATGTTTCCACGCATACATGATTTTTCCATGCAGATGTGATGTTTCCACGCAGACGTGATGTTTCCATGCAGACGTGATGTTTCCACGCATACATGATTTTTCCATGCAGACATGACTTTTCTACGCAGACGTGATTTTTCCATGCAGACATGAGTTTTCTACGCAAACGTGACGTTTCCACGCAGACGTGACGGTTCCATGCAAACGTGACGTTTCCATGCAGACGTGACGTTTCCATGCAGACGTGACGGTTCCACGCAGATGTGACTTTTCCCTGCAGACGTGACGTTTCCATGCAGACGTGATGTGTCCATGCAGACGTGACGTTTCCAGGCAGACGTGACATTTCCATGCAGACGTGACGTTTCCATGCAGACGTGACGTTTCCATGCAGACGTGACATTTCCAGGCAGATGTGACGTTTCCATGTAGACGTGACCTTTCCATGTAGACGTGACGTTTCCATGCAGACGTGACTTTTCCACGCAGACGTGATGTTTCCATGCAGACGTGATGTTTCCACGCATACATGATTTTTCCATGCAGACGTGATGTTTCCACGCAGACGTGATGTTTCCACGCAGACGTGATGTTTCCACGCAGATGTGATGTTTCCATGTAAATGTGACTTTTCCACGCAGACATGATGTTTCCACGCATACGTGACTTTTCCACGCAGACGTGATGTTTCCACGTAGACGTGATGTTTCCACGCATACATGATTTTTCCATGCAGACGTGATGTTTCCACGCATACATGATTTTTCCATGCAGACGTGACTTTTCCATGTAGACGTGATGTTTCCATGCAGACGTGACTTTTCCACACAGACGTGACGTTTCCATGCAGACGTGATGTGTCCATGCAGACGTGATGTTTCCACGCAGACGTGATGTTTCCATGCATACATGATTTTTCCATGCAGACGTGATGTTTCCACGCAGACGTGATGTTTCCATGCAGACGTGATGTTTCCACGCATACATGATTTTTCCATGCAGACGTGATGTTTCCACGCAGACGTGATGTTTCCACGCAGATGTGATGTTTCCATGTAAATGTGACTTTTCCACGCAGACATGATGTTTCCACGCATACGTGACTTTTCCACGCAGACGTGATGTTTCCACGTAGACGTGATGTTTCCACGCATACATGATTTTTCCATGCAGACGTGACGTTTCCATGCAGACGTGATGTGTCCATGCAGACATGATGTTTCCACGCAGACGTGATGTTTCCACGCAAACATGATTTTTCCATGCAGACGTGATGTTTCCACGCATACATGATTTTTCCATGCAGACGTGATGTTTCCACGCAGACGTGACATTTCCATGCAGACGTGACATTTCCATGCAGACGTGACGTTTCCATGCAGACGTGACGTTTCCATGTAGACGTGACCTTTCCATGTAGACGTGACCTTTCCATGCAGACGTGACTTTTCCACACAGACGTGACGTTTCCATGCAGACGTGATGTGTCCATGCAGACATGATGTTTCCACGCAGACGTGATGTTTCCACGCATACATGATTTTTCCATGCAGACGTGATGTTTCCACGCATACATGATTTTTCCATGCAGACGTGACGTTTCCACGCAGACGTGACGTTTCCATGCAGACGTGACATTTCCAGGCAGATGTGACGTTTCCATGTAGACGTGACCTTTCCATGTAGACGTGACGTTTCCATGCAGACGTGACTTTTCCACGCAGACGTGATGTTTCCATGCAGACGTGATGTTTCCACGCATACATGATTTTTCCATGCAGACGTGATGTTTCCACGCAGACGTGATGTTTCCACGCAGACGTGATGTTTCCACGCAGATGTGATGTTTCCATGTAAATGTGACTTTTCCACGCAGACATGATGTTTCCACGCATACGTGACTTTTCCACGCAGACGTGATGTTTCCACGTAGACGTGATGTTTCCACGCATACATGATTTTTCCATGCAGACGTGATGTTTCCACGCATACATGATTTTTCCATGCAGACGTGACGTTTCCATGCAGACGTGATGTGTCCATGCAGACGTGATGTTTCCACGCAGACGTGATGTTTCCACGCATACATGATTTTTCCATGCAGACGTGATGTTTCCACGCATACATGATTTTTCCATGCAGACGTGATGTTTCCACGCAGACGTGATGTTTCCATGCAGACGTGATGTTTCCACGCATACATGATTTTTCCATGCAGACGTGATGTTTCCACGCAGACGTGATGTTTCCACGCAGATGTGATGTTTCCATGTAGACGTGACCTTTCCATGTAGACGTGACGTTTCCATGCAGACGTGACTTTTCCACGCAGACGTGATGTTTCCATGCAGACGTGATGTTTCCACGCATACATGATTTTTCCATGCAGACGTGATGTTTCCACGCAGACGTGATGTTTCCACGCAGATGTGATGTTTCCATGTAAATGTGACTTTTCCACGCAGACATGATGTTTCCACGCATACGTGACTTTTCCACGCAGACGTGATGTTTCCACGTAGACGTGATGTTTCCACGCATACATGATTTTTCCATGCAGACGTGATGTTTCCACGCATACATGATTTTTCCATGCAGACGTGACGTTTCCATGCAGACATGATGTGTCCATGCAGACGTGATGTTTCCACGCAGACGTGATGTTTCCACGCATACATGATTTTTCCATGCAGACGTGATGTTTCCACGCATACATGATTTTTCCATGCAGACGTAATGTTTCCACGCAGACGTGATGTTTCCATGCAGACGTGATGTTTCCACGCATACATGATTTTTCCATGCAGACGTGATGTTTCCACGCAGACGTGATGTTTCCACGCAGATGTGATGTTTCCATGTAAATGTGACTTTTCCACGCAGACATGATGTTTCCACGCATACGTGACTTTTCCACGCAGACATGATGTTTCCACACAGACGTGATGTTTCCACGCATACATGATTTTTCCATGCAGACGTGATGTTTCCACGCATACATGATTTTTCCATGCAGACGTGACGTTTCCATGCAGACGTGATGTGTCCATGCAGACGTGATGTTTCCACGCAGACGTGATGTTTCCACGCATACATGATTTTTCCATGCAGACGTGATGTTTCCACGCATACATGATTTTTCCATGCAGACGTGATGTTTCCACGCAGACGTGATGTTTACATGCAGACGTGATTTTTCCACGCATACATGATTTTTCCATGCAGACATGACTTTTCTACGCAGACGTGATTTTTCCATGCAGACATGACTTTTCTACGCAGACGTGACGTTTCCACGCAGACGTGACGGTTCCATGCAAACGTGACGTTTCCATGCAGACGTGACATTTCCATGCAGACGTGACGGTTCCACGCAGACGTGACTTTTCCCTGCAGACGTGACGTTTCCATGCAGACGTGATGTGTCCATGCAGACGTGACGTTTCCAGGCAGACGTGACATTTCCATGCAGACGTGACGTTTCCATGCAGACGTGACGTTTCCATGCAGACGTGACATTTCCAGGCAGATGTGACGTTTCCATGTAGACGTGACCTTTCCATGTAGACGTGACGTTTCCATGCAGACGTGACTTTTCCACGCAGACGTGATGTTTCCATGCAGACGTGATGTTTCCACGCATACATGATTTTTCCATGCAGACGTGATGTTTCCACGCAGACGTGATGTTTCCACGCAGACGTGATGTTTCCACGCAGATGTGATGTTTCCATGTAAATGTGACTTTTCCACGCAGACATGATGTTTCCACGCATACGTGACTTTTCCACGCAGACGTGATGTTTCCACGTAGACGTGATGTTTCCACGCATACATGATTTTTCCATGCAGACGTGATGTTTCCACGCATACATGATTTTTCCATGCCGACGTGACGTTTCCATGCAGACGTGATGTGTCCATGCAGACATGTTTCCACGCAGACGTGATGTTTCCACGCATACATGATTTTTCCATGCAGACGTGATGTTTCCACGCATACATGATTTTTCCATGCAGACGTGATGTTTCCACGCAGACGTGATGTTTCCATGCAGACGTGATGTTTCCACGCATACATGATTTTTCCATGCAGACGTGATGTTTCCACGCAGACGTGATGTTTCCACGCAGATGTGATGTTTCCATGTAAATGTGACTTTTCCACGCAGACATGATGTTTCCACGCATACGTGACTTTTCCACGCAGACATGATGTTTCCACACAGACGTGATGTTTCCACGCATACATGATTTTTCCATGCAGACGTGATGTTTCCACGCATACATGATTTTTCCATGCAGACGTGACGTTTCCATGCAGACGTGATGTGTCCATGCAGACGTGATGTTTCCACGCAGACGTGATGTTTCCACGCATACATGATTTTTCCATGCAGACGTGATGTTTCCACGCATACATGATTTTTCCATGCAGACGTGATGTTTCCACGCAGACGTGATGTTTACATGCAGACGTGATGTTTCCACGCATACATGATTTTTCCATGCAGACATGACTTTTCTACGCAGACGTGATTTTTCCATGCAGACATGACTTTTCTACGCAGACGTGATTTTTCCATGCAGACATGAGTTTTCTACGCAAACGTGACGTTTCCACGCAGACGTGACGGTTCCATGCAAACGTGACGTTTCCATGCAGACGTGATGTTTCCATGCAGACATGACTTTTCCATGCAGACGTGACGTTTCATTGCAGACGTAATGTGTCCATGCAGATGTGACGTTTCCAGGTAGACGTGACGTTTCCATGCAGACGTGATGTTTCCAGGCAGACATGACTTTTCTACGCAGACGTGACGTTTCCATGCAGACGTGACTTTTCCATGCAGACGTGACGTGTCCATGCAGATGTGACGTTTCCATGCAGACATGATGTTTCCATGCAGATTTTACTTTTCCACACAGACGTGATGTTTCCATGCAGACGTGATGTTTCCATGCAGATGTGATGTGTCCATGCAGACGTGACGTTTCCAGGCAGACGTGACATTTCCATGCAGACGTGACGTTTCCATGCAGACGTGATGTTTCCAGGCAGACGTGACGTTTCCAGGCAGATGTGACGTTCCCATGCAGACGTGACGTTTCCATGCATACGTGACGTTTCCATGCAGACGTGATGTTTCCATGGAGACATGAAGTTTCAGCCTCAGCTGTCAGATTATGAAGCTAAAATTATATATAATTATTTTCCTGCTTTTTCTCATCACTTGTTTATCTTTGGCTGCTCCTGATTGGACGTTACCGTCAGTTGAAGCTCCCTGATTGATGGAAAGTCTGACAGGAAGTGTCTTCATCATCATGTCCAGGTGAAAATAGAGGTCTCTTAGCAACATGGTAGTGATGGTGATGAAGATGTGATAAATAATGGTGGATTTACCATCTAGAGTCTCTGAATAAACACGACATGTTGTGTCTGGATTGTAAACCTCCTGGACGGATAGAAACGCTGGAAAACCTCCGTAGACCAGCTGGAGGGTCACATGGCCATCACAGTTACACACTGCTGGTCCTGATGGTGGAAGAGGTGGACCTCGGGTGGATCTGCAGGAGGTTTAAGGGTTAAATCTGAAGCTATCTGTGTCAAACAGGTGGAGCAGAATATTGTGCGTGAGGTGACGTTTCCACAACATCCAGCCAAACATTTAGATTGAATTACTTCAGGGTTAAAAGCAGATTACTGCAGCATGTAGGCGTGCTGTCACATTAATGTCACATGTGAGCGTTGCTTTGAGGGGAACTTCATGAACTTGTCTGCATGTCTCAGACATGCTGGTGACTCACTGGTGCAGCTGTCACCTCTCACAAAGTCCTGGATTCAAACCCTCCACTGAGCGGCTGGTTGGAGGTCCTCGGGGCGCTCCAGTTTCCTTCACTATAAATGATACAGCTGCAAAGTTTACATCAACTTCAGAAAGAAACCTACAGATGTTTCCAGCAGATCTGTTTCTGTTTGCCTTCAATGGCTTTAGATATAACATCTGACATAACCGATGTTTTAAAATCCGTTGTTTGAGTCCAGGACCAGTAAGGATAGATGGGCTTTTAGAATTATCTTAGAATTTAACCCCATAGACGCCTGAAGGCAGCACAGTCACAAAATGCATTTTATTTTAAGAGCTACTGGGTCACAAATGTATCATTAAATAAAAAAACACAATTTTCACTTTCCTAATATAATATAATATAATATAATATAATATAATATAATATAATATAATATAATATAATATAATATAATATGATATAATATAATATAATATAATATAATTAATTAGGGGAGGGACTCGATTAAAAAAATTAATCAAATCAAAGTTTATTTGTGTAGCAACTTTCATACAAAAGCAGCTCAAAGTTCTTTACAAATATTAAAACAAGTAAAACAAATAGACTCATCATCATTCACACGCACATACTGACACACCCCCAATCTCACGTTGCCTGATAAAGCTTCTAAGATAGTCTTCTGTCTCTTTAACTGACAATCATTATAAAATTAAAATAAAAAAACATAAAAGAGATAACATTGGATAATCTAATTAATTACAGACTTTGTAATTAATTAATTTCAATTAACTGCATTTAACCATAAAATGAAATTATCATTAATAGATGTTAATATCTGAAAGTAAACCTGGACGAATGAATCAGCGTCAACTTCAGTCTGATCATGCAGCAGAGATGATCACCTCCTGCTCTGACTGCAGCATGGAGCAACATGAGGACCGAGTTAAGGAGTCTTTAGGAATGGGTAGGTTGAGGGGGGGGGCTAACGAAGAAGAGAAAACTACATGTTCTGTTATTGTTACTCACCAAGAGTCTCTGATACTACCAGAAAATGAGGCTAGTCTTGTTGGTGTTCTTTTGTCTTTAAATAAACATTAAATATAACGCAATGCAGCTAAGTTAGATTTAATTAACAAATATAAGTTGTAATATGTGGTGAAGTCGTAGGAGGGTATACTGATTGCTGAAGAAAGCCAGTAAAAGTCCCGGTATGCACCATACGCTGTAAAAAATAGTCCCAGTATGCAAAGGGAAAGAATTTAAAAGTGCCGGTACTGCGTACCGCTGCCTACCGCTGCTTACCGCTCCGTACCGCTGCCTACCGCTGCTTACCGCTCCGTACCGCTGCTTACCGCTCCGTACCGCTCCGTACCGCTGCGTACCGCTACGTACCGCCGCCTACCACTGCTTACCGCTCTGTACCGCTGCCTACCGCTGCTTACCGCTCCGTACCGCCGCCTACCGCTGCTTACCGCTCCGTACCGCTCCGTACCGCTGCGTACCGCTACGTACCGCCGCCTACCGCTGCTTACCGCTGCCTACCGCCGCCTACCGCTGCTTACCGCTCCGTACCGCCGCCTACCGCTGCTTACCGCTCTGTACCGCCGCCTACCGCTGCTTACCGCTCCGTACCGCCGCCTACCGCTGCTTACCGCCGCCTACCGCTGCCTACCGCTACGTACCGCCGCCTACCGCTGCATACCGCTGCCTACCGCCGCCTACCGCTGCTTACCGCTCCGTACCGCCATCTACCGCTGCATACCGCTGCCTACCGCTCCGTACCGCCGCCTACCGCTGCATACCGCTCCGCACCGCCCCCTACCACTGCTTACCGCTCCGTACCGCCGCCTACCGCTGCATACCGCTGCCTACCGATGTCTACCGCTGCGTACCGCCGCCTACCGATGTCTACCGCTGCGTACCGCCGCCTACCGTCCCACTTAAAGCACTTCGTACCGTCCCACTTAAAGCACTTTATCTGTGTAATTTCTTCATTACTGCTGAACAGTTAGCTTCATCCTGCAGCTCTGGAAGGCTGAAATCATACATTAATTTTTTTTTTTTTTTAATGATCGAAACTGCTTAAACCTTGGAAATGTGTT
This sequence comes from Telmatherina bonti, assembly GCF_933228915.1. Classification (NCBI taxonomy): domain Eukaryota; kingdom Metazoa; phylum Chordata; class Actinopteri; order Atheriniformes; family Telmatherinidae; genus Telmatherina; species Telmatherina bonti. The sequence continues at coordinate 4,807,870 of NC_136613.1, forward strand.
ATGCAGTGATGTAAAATGATTGACTTTATTTTTTTTACTTTAATCATTAAAAACCAACCACATGAGTGAGTTTTGAAGGACATTTCCTCAGAAACTAAACGTAAGTCTGCCTGCTGAAAGTTGGAGCATGTGCATGAAGGACCAGCAACACGTCCATTCTGTCAGTTGGTGCTTTGTTTACCTCCTCACTCCTGCTGTCTGGGATCATTTCACACCTGACATCATAAATAACAACACACTGTTGTCACATCCACTGTAAATGCTGTAAATATCTCCTTCAGCTGGCGATGAGCAGTCAACGTTGTGTCTGGTCTCAGCTCAGTGCCGATCAGTGTGGTTTACTGGTGTGAGGAAGATGAAGGGAAGGTCAACGTGAACAAATGAGGCTACTCTGAATTGTAGATCCAACGTTCAAAAGCTGACCTTCAGGAGTAATCTGAGCTAATGAGGCTAATAAAGCTCTCTGATGTCCTCCATTGTCTCAGCCCAGCTAATCACATCATCCCTAAACATTTTCTCTCTTTTTGACAATAAGGCTGATAGATGTGGAGGTCATTCATCACCGTGGTGACTGTCTAATGCTATCAGCTCCTGGCAGCGGGTTTAATCATCCTCTTCTGGATAAAGCTAGTGGTACATTATCCAATAGTGCACATCTTGCAGAGAAGGAAATGTTATTAAAAAGCTGCAAAGCTGGTAGATTGCGAGAGTTGCTAAAAGGAGCTCGGTTTCAATCTTAAAGGGCTGCATATCTCAGAGTACAATGAGAAAGGTGCATCATCAAAGCTAAAACTCCAATAACCTCCAAAAGCAGCCGAGCCGGGAGGCTCATATATCATACATATCATAGAGCAGAGCCAAGCTCCACAGAGCTCTGAAAGTTAAACGACCTGAGCTCACTGTGTAATAGCATTTTAGCTAGAAACAATAACCTGTAATCCTCCAGGAGTGCAGGCAGGCAAATTTCCCTCTTATTGTTGTATTTGAGTGTTTCACCCTGTAACAGTGACTGGAAATCAGGAATCCCTCCCGTCTCACTCAGCAATGATGTGAAGGACGACTTCACGTGCCAGCTTCAGCCAGAAAAACTCCCACAGAGACAAAGCAAAATAAAAGTTAATGACCACCAGGAGCGCCGAAATTATGCTACAGCGCTGAAAAATAAATTTTTGTGGTGAAAATGTGATGTTTTTACAAGAAAAGCCTGAAACCTGAAGTGTGCAACATCCAGAGTTGATGTTTTGTTTTTTGTTTTTCTATTTTTTTCCTGCTTGTTATACATCAGGTAATATCTAAACTGTAGAAACTGGAAAACAGTGAACAATAGAGTTGAAATATTTCAGGTACATGGACAGAAATGCATCAGAAACCTGTGGAGCCTTCATCTTGCTACTAAACATTTAGCTTCAACCTGCAACTGAACGGTTAGCTTTACCCTGCTACTGAATGGTTAGCTTTACTCTGCTACTGAACAGTTAGCCTCATCCTGCTACTAAAAATTTAGCTTCAACCTGCCACTGAATGGTTAGCTTTACCCTGCCACTGAATGGTTAGCTTTACCCTGCCACTGAACGGTTAGTTTTACCCTGCAACTGAACGGTTAGCTTTACCCTGCTACAGAATGGTTAGCTTTACTCTGCTACTGAACAGTTAGCCTCATCCTGCTACTGGACAGTTAGCCTCATCCTGCTACTAAACATTTAGCTTCAACCTGCCACTGAACGGTTAGCTTTACCCTGCTACTGAACAGTTAGCTTTACCCTGCAACTGAACGGTTAGCTTTACCCTACTGCTGAACGGCTAGCTTTACCCTGCTACTGAACAGTTAGCCTCATCCTGCTACTAAACATTTAGCTTCAACATGCCACTGAACGGTTAGCTTTAGCCTGCTGCTGAACGGTTAGCTTTACCCTGCTACTGAACATTTAGCCTTATCCTCCTATTGAACAGTTAGCTTCATCCTGCTACTGAACGGTTAGCTTCATCCTGCTACTGAACGGTTAGCTTCATCCTGCTACTGACCAGTTACCTTCATCCTAATACTGAAGGCTTAGCTTCATCCTGCTACTGAACAGTTAGCTTCACTTTACTACTGAAAAGTTAACTGTGGAGGCTTTTTTGTGGCTGCTGATATATAGTTTTTTCTTTCTTTTTTATTTGTTGTTTTTCTCACTTAAAACAAAATTAACGATGTAAAGATTAGGAATCAAAACGAAATGGAGAATGGAGGTGTTTTCATAATGCTCAGTGTTGAAGAAACATATATTTATTTTACTTTTTTATACATAAAGATATATATTCTGGAAGGAAAATGCAGAATTATAAGAAGTTGAATATAATATTTAAATCTTTATTCATAACTTTTACTGTTGTGGTCTATCTCATCAGGACCACCATGCAAAACAGACAAACATTCTGCCAGTTTGTTTATCGAAGCAGTTTATCCAAGTCCCCTGTTTTAGTGAGGTGGTTCAGCAAGGCTGGTTCTGGTCCAGGCCCATAATTATGTGATGTCAATACTGGTCCAAGTCCCATGGTTTAGTGTGGTTGTTTGTGATCCAGGTCCTGTGATTTAGTGATGTCATTTCTGGTCCAGGTCAAGATTTTCTGATTAAGTTTAGACCAAAGTGGTGAATCTCAACCCATACTGTTTGCTATTGTTTTTATACTCAATCCTGACACCCTCACCTGTCCCCAGTTAATCTGCTGGTTGGAGAATCTTCCAGGACCGTCTTACTGGATACTCTGGAAAATTTCTTCCCTTTGTTGCTGCATCAGATTCTGGATGTCTTTATTTATATTTGATGTTACTGTTTATTTATATATTGATATATTGTTTATTTATGTATCGTGTCCATTAAATCAGGGTTTAAAGACGTTATTTGCTTATTTGTTTTTTTTTAGCATCTTTCAAAAACCTTCAGGAAAAAGGATTTTAAGACACTGGCCTGAAAATTTGCTGTTTGTTACTTTCATACCCAACCTTGACACCCTCACGTGACAGCAGCTCATATTCTGTGTGGAAAATATTCCAGAACAGAAACTTTTCTGTCTTCCAGAGTAACTTTCACTGAGTTTGTTTCTAAACACTGATTTTTTTTATTTTTTTATTTATTTATTTTTTTTTGTGAAGAAGCTGAAAATCATCTCAGTCCAAACTTTCAGCATAATTTCATTTCATATGTCCTGATTTTCTCTGCTTCGGTATTGATTACACCGTTCCGGCTTCATAAGTGGCAGTTAGGATTAATATCTGCATGCATGCCGGGTCCGGGTGTTAAATCTGAAGACGCGGCTTCGGTGAAAGAGACACTAAGCTCCCTCAAAGGCACAATTTGTGGAAGATTTCAGTCGGATTTTACTGTGTAATTGGCAATTTGCAGCAGTCGTCTTTACCACATGAATTATTCTAAGGGGCATTTTTAATAGAATTTAAGTGCTGTTAAGCCGAGTCTCTGACTCAACACTCTCGTCTCTGTCACATAAACTCTACTTATGTTCCAGGGTTTCCTTAAAAAGCCATGCTGTGATTCTCAGAGGCAACGGTCTGAATCCATCACCAGTGGATTTTACTGTGTGGGTTCTTTTGTTCTGCTTTACTGGGGAAAGTTTTACATCATTGTTTGATGTTTAAATACAGAAGCATGAGCAGGCTTGGAGCAGTCCCATGTCCAAACGGTGTAAAAACCAGCAGCTGGTGAGCAGCTCTGACAACTTTAAACAAGAATAATGGCGTTTAATTTTTCAGGACTTCTCCAGAGGCTTCCGAGCTGCTCGAGGAAAACTTCCCAATCTGAAATTCAGCAGGACACATTTGCATGTTGCTGACAAGAAACTGCAGCAAAACTCATTAAGAAATGTCCTCAGAGCTCCAGGAACATTTTGATTTGGAGCAAAACATGTCAGCCATTACTAAAATGATGGTAATCTCATTTTCCCATCAGCAAACACCTGACAGAGAGGTCTGTGATGGTCGTCCTACCAGCCGACCATCAGGTTGGGTGGTAGTCTGTATGTAAAAGATGGGCGAAGCCCCCGTGACGTTACCTGTAGGTTTCTGAAGAGCTGAATCAAAGCGATTCCCACTGGCGCTATCACACGTGTCGCCTCTCTGGGAAAATACAAAAATGAGCAAAGATGTGGAGCTGAGAGGGGGGCTGTGAGCCTGGGGTGGATGATTAACACCCATAAAACTGAGCTGCCTGCAGCTACAGGCTAACAGAGCTAATACGGCACTAACTAGCTATCGGATGGAGCCGGGCAGAAGCTAAAGTGCTGTTAGCTAGCTAAACACCACAGTTGTGCTACATTCTGCATCCTTACCTGTCAATCAAAAAGACACGCCCCTAATTATACTAAATTTTCAGATTAAATAACATCTAAAAGGCTGAAACACCCACCCCACCACAGTTGTTATGACAGTAAACCTATAAAACTTCTATGCGATGGCTGGAGCCAGATTTCAGGACCAACTAAACGTTTCATATGAAGTCTCAGGATGGAAATCAAACTGGACCCAGATGATCCCAGAAGTCTCAGTTGCGTACATGGTGTCAGATGAAAGAAACAGATTTGGGTGTTGCTGGATGCTCCTGTGGGTGCAGAAGATTAGGGAGCCCCAACATGGAGCTTTGAGGAACGCCACGTGTCATCGTTGATTGAGTAGATTTGTTCTCACCAACCGGTACGAAGCGGTTCCTATCTTTCAGGTAGGATTCAAGCTAGTTCAGAATGACAGATTTCCACCTAACATCGTCTAAAACTGTTCGGGTTAACTGAGATCTCGCAGAAGCAAAACCAAACTGGATGTCTTCAGTTTCTCTGATATGCAGTGTTAACTGAAAGATCTAACACACTGCTGGGTGTGTTTCCTCCTCAATAATCAGGTCAGTTATCCACAGGTGGATCATGTTCCAGGTATGTCTCAGGGATTAATTAAGCTTGCGGGAAAGAGTTCAGAATGGTCTGCAGCCACAGAAAAACATTTTAGCCTTCAGGTTTTAGAAATGTCTTAAAGATTACATGACTTCAGACATCACAGATACAAACAGAAAGTTTAACCTGAAATTAAACGTCAAACCCAAAGTAAGCCTGGTGAGTCGTGGTTTTACTAAACACAGCCAAACACAGGTGTTTAAAGCTCAGATAAAGCCATCGGTGAGTGTGTGATCCTGCTGTTCTGTCTTAGGGAAACAATAAATGCCTGATAAATACCCATCAGTCCATCCTGACAACTCCTGTTGCCATGGTTACACATTGCGGATGTTAAAAGGTGTGTAATAATGTGTGGGTTTTTATTCTTGTTCTGTTGCTGTTCATTTAGTTTGGGCTAGTTTCCTGTTTTATTTTGAAGGGTTGTTTCCTCTTGCGTATGCTGTTGATGTAATTTCCTGTTTCCTGCTTCCGGTCTTTAATATTTACACCTGCTTCTCATCTTGTAATCAGCTCCTCTGGATAAGTGCTCCAGTCTGGTTCTTGGTCTTTTTGTTTCAGTTGTCTCAGTTTGGTCCTGTGTGGTTCAGTTTCCAGTGTTCCCATTTACATAGTGTTTTTCTGTCCAGTTAAACTATCATCCAGCTTTGCCTGTTTTCATGTTCCAGATCAGAATGCAGCAGCTCAGATAGTTACAACCATCAATTACAGGTTGATCGATCACAAACCCACCAACATGAGCAGAACTACTACAAACCAATGGATCTGCTTCCATGTTCCCTATCATTTCCTAAAAGTGTATTTTATTCCAACCTACCAGCCCTCTGGACCAGAACCAGCACGGCCTCAGTTATCTTTTGTTAATAATCTCATTCAGGCGTTAGGTGGAGTTTTGTCCCTGTGTCAGAGTCCAACGTTCTTAACTATGGTTCAACAATAGATCCTCCAGGTTGGAGATGAGTCTTTGCCTCAATGAGGAGTTATACTATCTCAGGATCTGGTTCCCGAGTGGTGGAGGTAGAGATGAATGGTTAGGCTGATGACTGGTAGATACCACCAGCTGAAATGAGCCTCCTTCAGAAAATCATTCTTGCTGAGAGCTCCGAGGAGCTCAAACATCCAGAAGGATGGCGATGCTCTGGATTGCCAGTATCACCAGTATAACTATACCAGTTTGTTTCCTAATTAGACCTCATTTAAAAATACCCCCATGTGTCGGCACATTTCTAGCAGAGGTTTTGTCCCTTTGCAGGTACAACAAGTAATGTGAGGGTGTTAACCTGATGTTAGCCTAAAGCAATGTAGCAGTGCTAATCTAGTTCTAGATTTGTTTTAAGCTAATGTGAGGAAACCAAGTATTATTTACTTTTCACAAAATGTATTCAGATGATACATTAACTCAGTTCAGATTTCCACATTGGAGTTCAAACTATAAAAATGCTCAGATTAGCTTAGCGCTGAGTGGGCTAAATTATGAGAGTCCAAAATGACACCAAGATTTCTGGATTGATCTGTTGTTTACAATATTTCTAACCAAAGATGGACTCTAATCTTTGGTTTCAAACACAATAATTCCAGATTTATTTTCAATTATTTGAAGACATGTCTGGAACTTCTACATAGTGATTTGACCCAGACATGGCCTGAAGCTGAGACCGGAATCCCCTGGTGAATCCATAATGTCGATCGGAGTGTCCTCAGCATAAATATGATCAGATATTTGGTTTGATACCATGATCTGAACTTGTGAAAATAAGTAGATGATAAACAATAGGAGCCCAACATGGAGCCTTGAAGAACTCTACGTGTAAATGCTAAACAGTAGAGGCTCAACATGGAGCCTTGAGGAACTCCATGCAGATGCTGAACAATAGGAGCCCGATATGGAGCCTTGAGGAACTCCACATGTAGATGTTGAACCATTGTTTCTCACCAGAAAGATGTTTTTTCCAATCTCTTTATACTGTCTCTACTGTTATTACAGCTGTTGAAGGCAACACAGTCATTTCCATTATTATCATGTGGCTCTCATAAAGGCTGGACCCTCACATGTATAAAAGTCTAGCTCTGGGCATCTGTGAACCAGTCTTGGCTAAGTGGCAAAACCATAAATCCAAATGGAGTCTTTTGTTTGTGGGTCTTCCAGCTCGCATCCAATCATCTAACAAGGAGAAACTAAATTAAGCAGGTTTTTATTCTTTACCCTGAGCATTGATATTAAAGTTGTATGGGTGATTCTTATGCGACCAACTCCAAAAGTCAGATGTTGACTCTACCTACCTGATTTCTGCCTAAAGAACTTTAAGTGTTATTTCTTCTGTTAAACTGACCTTCAGGTAAAAGCTATCATTTTAATAAATGTGCATTAATTTAAATACTTCAAAGTGAAATTATTGCCTGCAGCTTGAACCTGTTGGTTGCAGAAACATCATCAATTTTCAATTAAACGGTTAAATATATGGAAGATGAAAGACTGGAGCATTTAACCTAAGTCTTCCAGCAATCATTCTCATTGTGTTGCTGCTTTGTGCGGCCTCCTCAGACGTGATTGTTGCCATTCATCATTTTCCACCTGCCTGAGCCTGAGTCACATTCATCACTTCCCACCTGCCGGAGCAGAGCCAAGCTGCAGAATCACAAAGCCCAGAAAATCACAGTGATTGAACATCAGGGGAAGCACATGTCAAACTGGTATTGGCCTGGAATGACACACAGGCCCCTTCGCTTTGTCCTGTCACTTTAAAGTGGTAAGTGACCTTCAGAACGGCAACGGTAGCTGTACCATTACCGCTGCGCTGCGACGGTCTGATGGTGAGCGTTGACAGATGAGCGCACTCAGATCATTACAGTCTGACCACCAGCAGCAATGTTGCTGCTTTCAGCAATTTGTTATGCTGGAATCTGTTGGGACCAAAAACCCAAGTTTTGACCGGTTGGAGAGCTAATTCCAGGTTTGGTCCCTTGTTTCTAGAGTAACGATGGAGGGTAACGATAGGTAGCCTCATGGGCTATGTTGTCATGGTTACTCATATACTACTACTGTTGAAAACACATTTATTTCTTCGTGTTTCAAATTTTGCCTTTGTGGTCAGATCTCAGAATATAATTGTAACAGACCATCTAGTTCTTTTTTTTTTTCTTTCAACAGGACACATGTCCCTACAGGGTTACCATAGATTGGAAAGACTGTTGCCTATTTTGAATGATTTGTAAATTTAGGCCATTGAATGGTGTGCGCAGCGTTCTATCTCCGTTTGTTTGTTGCTTTAGATCAAACTTTTCAGTTTGGTGAATCCAGTAGCTAATATCAGTTACAGCATTATAAACCCAAAATTAAAACATAATTAAATTAATATTATCTATGGGCAATACTGGTCTAGTTATAAACAAACGTGCCTAAAATGTTCTGGTCAGAGTTTCATTATCACTTCCCATTTGTACCAACACAACACCACAGATAAATATATTTTCTGTCAATGTGACTGAACTGAAGTTCCACAAATGCCAGATCTAGTTGTTTTATCTGTTGTGGTCCTGATCAATAATTCTCCTGTCTTTTCTGTTCTATCCCTCAGTAGTAGGTCATATCTTGTACCTGATCATTTCCAAAGGAAAGTGGTTTTTCTCTGTTAGAGCAAACTCTGACCCATGAATCATTCAGGCAGAAAAAAGAGTTTGCTAAGCTAACAGCAGCTGCTGCCTTGTTGATGTTAGAGTTAGTTATATTGGAGAAACGGTGACTAACATGACATTGCCTACATGAAGTTTTTTAATTCGGAAATTATAATTCGGAATTAATGATTCGGAATTAACCTCCAACGAGTTTACATGAAAATAATTATTCCCGAATGAAGGTTTACATGAAACACGTCCTGACTTAATTCCTCTTTAGAGGTGCGGGTTGGGAAGGGTTGTGATTGGACAGAGGGTGCACGTGACGCATGACGTATACCGGAAATAAATAAAGTCGGCTCCCTGCTTCTCGTCTTTTCAGTCGCAACTTGTAAAAACTACATTATAAGTACCAGTTTCGCCTCTATTTTTATTATAAATGTGAAGTAGCAGCGGAGTGGAGATGAAGTGGACGGTGTCCAACAATCCGCTGAGTAGGCGGAGAACAACAACATGAAACAGTCTGATCAACCATAATAATCCATCTGAGCTGATATTGTGTTGATCTCTAAGAAATAAAGTTTTTAAAGACCCTCTAAAACCTTCGGATTTATCCACATTGACTCACTTGAGGACAGATTAAAGCACTAAAGCCTTCATTTGGTGGCCTTACAAGATCCGTCAGTACCTACTGGTCAGGATTATGTTTTCATTTCTGTTCTTTTCTTGTTCCCAAGAGTCAGAATTACAGCAAGGAAATGAGGTTTACATAAGAAAATATCTCAGCGAAGGTTTACTCCATGATGAATCTTCCTCCTCATCAGTCTTACTTTCATCTGTAAATATTAGATTCAGATCACAGTTTCTTCTTTTTAGTAAAAAGAAGCGGATCCATGAATGTGATTGGTCGTTTCTGACTGCAGACCGGTACAGGTACAGTCAGAAAAGCTCCATGGACTCAGTCCAGTGGTTTTCTGGATTAATGGGATTAATCAAACAGGACATGACCCAGCATCATGTTGTGTCCTGACTGGAAAGAAAACAGTTTACCATAATTCAGGCTGGAGCTGTGATTTGGATAATCCTGATGCTATTAGAGTTCTGTGTTGAAGTGCTTCCAGCATGTTGAGGACTGCTGCTCATTGGCCGACTCCCAGAGCTCATTTCAGCCAGTCTGCGCCTGCACTCTTCAGGAATAATGAAAACATTTCTACTCCGTGATGTGTTTTATCTGAAGAGGGCTTCAAGTATGAGCCAGCAGCAGAAGAACCGCTGAAAGACCACCACTCTGAGACTCCAATCAAGTAAAGAAAGAAAAACACAAACATGAGAGCAGCGTGAAGCAGCGTCCTGCTGGACAACATCTGCTCAGCTAAAACAGGGCTGACAGAAAATCCAAATGTCTCACAGCCAGAATAACTGGAGCAGCTCCATCTGCTGTAATGATGCAGGACTGTGGGAAGGTGCTCTACCTGTTACTCACCTGGTCTGGCTTTCCATTCGGCGTTCAGCTACACTTCCCTGCATGTTGACTTTGCTTTAACTCTTAAAACTCCATGTTTTTCTATTTTTGGTTCATTTTTATCTCAGCTAGCCTGTAGAAAGTGAAGTTTAACCCCAGTAACATGCAGACGTGATGTTTCCATGGAGATGTGATGTTTCCATGCAGACGTGATGTTTCCATGCAGACGTGATGTTTCCATGGAAATGTGATGTTTCCATGGAGACGTGATGTTTCCATGCAGATGTGATGTTTCCATGGAGACGTGATGTTTCCATGCAGACGTGATGTTTCCATGGAGACGTGATGTTTCCATGGAGACATGATGTTTCCATGCAGACGTGATGTTTCCATGCAGACGTGATGTTTCCATGGAGATGTGATGTTTCCATGCAGACGTGATGTTTCCATGCAGACGTGATGTTTCCATGGAGATGTGATGTTTCCATGGAGACGTGATGTTTCTATGCAGACGTGATGTTTCCATGGAGACGTGATGTTTCCATGCAGACGTGATGTTTCCATGCAGACGTGATGTTTTCAGATTCCGAGGCTAAAATGATGTAAAATGAATGTATGAACAGATAAAGCAGCATAAAGAGCAACCAGAAGTTTGTAGAAATAACACACATAGATCAGCAGTGACCAAGCCTTTTCTCATCTGCACATCACTCTCTCACGTCTGAAACACACACACACACACACACACACACACACACACACACACACACACACACACACACACACACTGTTTCCATGTTTCCACATGTCTTCCTGCTACTATCTACCTGCTGTCCTCACTGCAGCACCTCCACCTCAGCTGCATCTCAAACGTCTTCTTGGCTTTATTCCAGCCATAGAGGATCATTATTTTCCTGCTTTTCTCATCACTTGTTGATCTTTGGCTGCTCCTGATTGGACGTTACCGTCAGTTTAAGCTCTCTGATTGGTGGAAAGTCTGATTGGGTTCAATCTGGAGCTGACGGGGTCTTATTACATGTTTGTGTTAAACAGGTGGAGCAGATAACGCAGACGGTGCAACAGAATGGAAGTTTCTTGGCGTCATCGATCATCTCGGTTAACTTCAGAGACCTCCTGACCGACAGACCTGCTGTCTCTCTGAGGCGTTTAAAGACCAACAAGACGGACAAAGATGGAGGAGCAGAGTTCAGCAGCTCGGAGGACCTCCGCTCACAAACAGCCATACATCATCATCATCATTATTCTGAAGGGCAGCAGATAAGTGACAGGAGGGCAGGTACATCACATCGCAGTGATAACAGCAGCAGAGAGAAGACGTCTCGGAGGAGGACTGTGGACAAGCTGCTGGACCCGAAGGTTACTGCAGGATGGGGATTAAAGGAGGAAGATAGGAGGAAGATACAGTTAAATGAAGGGCGGTGATGGCTGAAATAAGATGTGAAGATGCTGATAAAGAAGCTTTATCTTCTCATTTGCCAGGTCACATGTCCCACTTATCTGCTCTGCTTTAATTGGACGGGGACAGTGAAGCTGTCCTTATTTATCAGTGCTTAACGAGACAAGTCCTGCCGAGAGGGTCAGACGAAAGGTCAGCAGCCGGTCTCAGAAGCAGATTAACATGCAGGTCCATCCCAGCTGGAGCGTCCAGCTTCTTCTCACGGACAGGAACGAGTCCTCAGCGGTGCAGCGGCACGGTCGTCTCTCACTCTGAAGACATTTCTGTCCAGCAAAGTGACTTCACGCATGATTAATGGATGTTTTACGCAGTTTCCATGTAGGGAAGCTGGTAAGACACAAGACAGGAGCAGAGTTCAGCCGCTTCCAAATCTCATTTTATGTCAAAACAGAGCAAAACTTCTCGTCTTTAAGGAGACAGCTTGGATGGCGGTGGTCTCTCAGCCTCCCTGCAGGAAAGTCGCTGGTTTGAGTCTCGGCTAGGGGGGGGGGGGGTTGTTTTCTTCTGTAAAACTCGAACGGTCAAGTTTTCACACGACGATGAATTTTCTAATAAAAGAAAAACACAAAGAAAAAACTATTTGGGAAAACTAGAGGCCATTTTCAGATGAACTATGTGCTTGAGTTCGCTTAAAACTCAGGAATCTGCTGCATTTCCACAGAAAGTTCTAGTTCTGGTAACGGCAGATGATTCTGTCCGAAGAGAAGCCGAAGATCGTTGCGCTGCTTGTGTCGTCGTGAAGTTTTCAGACAGACTTCAGCCGACTTTACAGGAAACGCAGCAGAAATGAAGCCTCTTGATTTGAGTGTGAAAGTTCTTCTCCAGCTGACCTCTGTCTGACAGCGGGATGAATAATTTATGGATAAACCAGGAAACAACAAGGTTAGCCCACAGAGGCAGAAAACTATTAGTTACTGTTCAAAGGGACGGATGGATGTGAGAGATGATGAAAACGCCGAGACGTGGCTGCGGGGACTTGTTATTGGTTGCAGAGTAACAGATGAAAATGTCTGTCGGCAGCCTGAGGAGGACGTGGCATCAGTCCTGCTGCTGCTGCAGGGAGAACGTTGCTGTGTTTGTCAGCAGCAGCCTCAGCAGTCAGTCAATCTGTTTCCAAACCCCTGGAGCTGCCAGTGAGTAAAGCTTCACCGCGTACAAGGCCGAATCGGGTTGTTGATGTGCTCACAAGTCAAGGTTACTGCACCACGTCCAACTCAAGGCTTTTACAGCCCTTTTCTCAGCTCCCGCATGTTGTTTCTGCAGGATCTGCCTGCAGTCTGCGACACACACAATACGAACGCTGCAGCAAATGAATGCACAAATTAAACTAGATGGAACAGCAAAGAAGTCATTTCAGGCCGTAACAGCATACACTGATAAACACTTAGAGCTCCAAAACAACCAATTACACCCACTAAATGACTTCCCTCACTTAGGCAACCGCTGCAAACCTTCTCCACGTTTCCCCTACACCATGTTCAAATCCAATCCAGCATAAATTACATTAAATCTTTTAACAGCAGCAGGAGGAAGATGATGGAGAAAAACCCTGTAGGAGAAAAGAAACAAACCTAACTGAATCACTGCAACATGTGCCTGTATGCAAACCTGGAAAATAAATCAAAATTAGCTTTTTTTTTTTTATTCATAAAAGTAAAGTTAATCTAAAACTTGGTATAAAGGGAAACTTTAGATGATTTGCTTCATGTTGCTTCATTTCACATTATGAATCTGCTACATTGGTTTTTTTTTCTGCTTTCTGACGAAACACGTCCACTTCAGTCTGTCCAGGGGACGTTGTTGTCCCCTCACTGCTCCCCCCATGCAGCTAGCTACATGGCTAACTCTCGCAGTGATGAAGGATGACAGTAGTTCCTCTTCATAGACTTGATCTCATCGTTTGACAGAATAAAATAAATTAATTTCCATCAGAAATGTTCCACAAAGATTAGAAATGAGTCACATCAAACAGAGCTAACTAGCTTAAACAGAGCTAACTAGCTGCAACAGAGCTAACTAGCTTCAGCACAGCTAACTAACCTTAGCAGTGCTAACTAGCTTCAGCAGAGCTAACTATCATTAACAGAGCTAACTAGCTTCAACAGGTCTAGCTATCCATACCAGAGTTTACTAGCTTCAACGGAGCAAACAAGCCGTAAAGGAGCTAACTAGTTTCAGCAGAGCTAACTAGCTTCAGCAGGGCCAACTATTACTAGCAGAGCCAACTGGCTTCAGCAGAGCTAACTAGTTTCAGCAGAGCCAACTAGCTTCAGCAGAACCAACTAGCTTCAGCAGAGCTAACTATTACGAGCAGAGCCAACTGGCTTAAGCAGAACTAACTAGCTTCAGCAGGGCCAACTATTACTAGCAGAGCCAACTGGCTTCAGCAGAGCTAACTAGTTTCAGCAGAGCTAACTAGCTTCAGCAGCGCTAACTAGCTTCAGCAGAGCTAACTAGCTTCAGCAGAGCTATCTCCGACTGCAGGTTTACTGCTGGTTCCTGGAGGTTCTAACAGAACTGAAAGCAGAACTTTCAGCTATCAGGCTGGTTCTGGTTCTGATGGAGTTTTTTCTTGTGTAAACAAACCTTGACTGCTGATGTGTTTTCTCCTTGACATTGTTATAAAACATGCCTGAATGTTTCATAAATGAGCTCATAGCCATTATAATCAATCAATGAGATTATTGATAAGTTGAAGCTGGAAGGTGGATGTAGTCGAAGTTTCTCCTTTTCTTGCTTTTGTGCTGTTAGTTCTGGTATCAGATCAATAGAAAAACTCTGGCTAACAGGGTTACGTCCAGCTGCCGTTTCCTCCCAGCAGGTCATGTTATGTCCAGTTTCACACGATCCTGGCTCCATTATCTCCGCACAGCATCCATCACAAAGCTGGAAAACAGGCAACTAAGTTGTAAAGATGAGTAATTAGGTTTCAGAAAAATGAAAGAAATAAAATCCCAAATCAATTTCCTGCGTTTTTCCACCCCTGACCTGCTGGACTCGGAGGAAAACAGCCACCTGCATCGGCTGTTATTAAAAACCAAAAATTCATCATGAGCAGTCAATACATGTCTGGAAGAGCCAGAAACACAGGAAGCTCATATTAAACATGCTCAAACTGACAGAAACCCACTCCGGATTGATTCTGATATTTCAGTCTGATTAAGAATAAAACGTGTAAACATGTAGATGTTATGCAGAGTAAACAATAATCTGATTTTTATCATGTAAAGCCGGAATCTCAGCGTAACATGGCAGCTTCGTCTCCACCGCTGACAGCTCCATTTATTATGAGCCGCTTTGCTTTTCTGCTTGTTTTCATAGATCAGGTTGCTTGTTTGTGTCAAAATATCTGGCAACGCAGCAGTGAGAGTACGGAGTATCACCGTGTTTAGAACAGCCAAAGCTGCAGCCAGGGGGATGTGAAGTAATCAGATTACCTGGTTTACAGGTGGATGAATGAAACTTGTCTCTACATGGACCTAAAGTCTCTAAATGTTCTTGTTGCTTTCTAAAGATTCAGTTTGCTCATCAGATTCACAATGAAGAGTTTATTTAACCCTTAAAAGTCCATTTATGGTGGACGCAGGAGACGGAAAGCAATCATTTTAGTCTCAGCAGAGAAGAGAACAGTACCTCCCGTGGTTTCTGGTCCGTTTTATGTAGACTGTATATAACAGATGGGCGGAGCCTCAGTGACATCTTCCGTAGGTTTCTAAAGAGCTGAATGAACCTTGGTGGGTGGTTTCCACAGTCGCCATCTTAGCAGCGTCACACGTGTCGTTGCAAAATACAAAACTAGGCAGAGGTGGATCTGACAGGCGGGATGTGAGCGTGGGGTATATGATGGATGATTAACAACCATAAAACTGAGCTGCCTGGAGCTAAAAACCAACCACGCTAACCCACCGTTAACAGGAGCTAACTAGCTAAAAGCGTTAGGCAGGTTAAAGCTAAGGCGTGATGCTAGCCAGCTAAAAGCTACACTCCGCCTAGAAATCGGATACCTGTTAATCAAAAGGACACGCCCCTAATTATGCTGAATTTAAAAAATAAACATCCAAAAAGATCAATTATACACCCGATTCCCTCACCTCCCCTCTCTAGTTGTCATGAAGGTAAACCTGACCTACTAACACTAAAATGTGTTTTGAACCAGGTCGTAAACATGTTTATTTCTGCTGTAAACACGTTTATTTCTGCTTTAAACATGTTTATCTCTGCTGTAAACATATTTATTTCTACTGTAAACATGTTCATCTCTGCTGTAAACATGTTTATCTCTGCTGTAAACATATTTATTTCTACTGTAAACATGTTTATCTCTGCTGTAAACATGTTTATTTCTACTGTAAACATGTTTATCTCTGCTGTAAACATGTTTATTTCTACTGTAAGCATGTTTATCTCTGCTGTAAACATGTTTATTTCTACTGTAAGCATGTTTATCTCTGCTGTAAACATGTTTATCTCTGCTGTAAACATGTTTATCTCTGCTGTAAACATGTTTATTTCTATTGTAAGCATGTTTATCTCTGCTGTGAAGTTGGTCTTTTTAACATGGGAGCTTATGGGGATTTACTGTCTTGGAGCCCTTAGTAGATGAAGGGGGAACGGCTTCAGTTTGGGCTTCACTTTTAACCGCCGGAGGTTGGTGCTTATAACACACCACAGAACACGAGGAACAAGAAGTCGATGCAGAAACCACCAAATAACAAGCACCCAAAGGAGTTGAGAAGAAGTTAAGGACAGTAAAAAATCTTTGTGGTATTCTTCTTCTTCTGGTCCATCCATCCATCCATCTTCTGCCCGCTTATCCGGGGTCGGGTCGCGGGGGCAGCAGCCTAAGCAGGGAAGCCCAGACTTCCCTCTCCCCAGCCACATTTGCCAACTCTGCGGGGGGGATCCCGAGGCGTTCCCAGGCCAGCCAAGAGATATAATCCCTCCAGCGTGTCCTGGGTCTTCCCGGGGGTCTCCTCCCAGAAGGACGTGCCTGGAACACCTCACCAGGGAGGTCCAGGAGGCATCCTGACCAGATGCCCGAGCCACCTCAACTGGTTCCTCTCGATGCGGAGGAGCAGCGGCTCTACTCTGATCTCCTCCCGGATGATCGAGCTCCTCACCCTATCTCTAAGGGTGAGCCCGGCCACCCTGCGGAGGAAACCCATTTCAGCCATGGGATGCGCAGGTAAGTGATGCGGCAGTGACATAAATTTTGCGAGACGGCAGATTTAGTCAAGGCGCGTTAAAACAAATATTCATTTTACATCATATTCTTGCCAATATAATCTTAAAACTGTTTCTGGAAGCAAACAATTAAAAAGTCTTGTTTAAGGTAAACTCTGGAGCAAAGCGAGGAGGATTTCACCAGCTTGTCGGAGTTTATTGACGAGTGTTTCAACCGCATCGTCATGGGCAAGACAAGCCAAACATCGACTCCGTCTGCGCTCAGATCCGCTTCAACCTCCAAGAGAAGCCGGAAAGAAGACTCGCCCGGAGCAACGTCCTCTAACGGGGATGACACCTCGGACATCCTGATGTCCATTGACAAAAATCTCGCCAGCTTCGACGCTCGTCTGGGCCTGTTGGAAGTTCTCCACCGGGAGTTTCAGTCGCTGCGGGAGTCGCTGGATCTCAGCCAAAAGCAGGTGGAGTCTCTGGCCGCAGAGAACGCCAGCCTCAGGGAGACGGTGACTTCTCTCAACGAGGGGATGACCCGACTCACAGAGGAAAATAAAAAAATAAAGGAAACGGTGATCGATCTCCAGGCGCGCAGCATGAGGGACAACCTGGTCTTCGCAGGAATCCCGGAGCAACAAGAAGAGGATCCAGAGCAAACAATCAGATCATTTATCCAAACCAAGCTGAAGCTACCCGAAGACGCGGTGAGGAACATCTCATTTCACCGAGTTCATCGCTTAGGTGGGAGAAGACCGGACAGCCGCAGACCCAGACCGATTGTAGCAAAGTTCGTGAGCTACAAGCAGAAAGAGCAGGTGAGGGATCGAGGTCCGGAACTCCGCGGGACCGATTTTAGTGTAAATAATCAGTTTCCCAAAGAGATTCTGGAGAGATGCAGGGTCCTGTTTCCCATCCGAAAGAAGCTCAGAGACGAAGGATCCCGTGCAGTCATCGCGGTGGACAAATTGTTCATTAATGGACAGCTTTACCGTGACAAAAATACCCCCCCCCCCCCCCCGGCTCTACTAACCCCAGGTAATATCTATCACTCATACAGCTAATCATTGTTAAATTTACATGTTAATCTGCTATAAGCACATTAATTATGGTCATCCAGAACTGTACATTTACTGCCAGTCTTTGTAAATTTGCTGTTGTTGCTTTCGTTTTGTTTTGTTTTTTGTTTTTTCGCCTTTTTTTCTATCTTTTTTCCCTCCCTTTTAGGGTTTTGTTTTTGCTCTTTTGTTTGTGCTATTTCTTTCTTTTTATGTCTAGTTGTAGTTGTTTGCTTTTCTCACTCCTTTCCTTTCTAGCTGCTCTTTCATTCTATTATGCCATACCAACAATAATATGTAGGGTACGCACGTACATCCACATGACACAGACACTAAATGTCATGCACATAACACACCTACAACACAGAGCACGTTTAATCACATCAACACTCACCCCCAACTCTCACACACACTCTAAGCATGTGGACAGACATGTAGGAACATTGTACACACAGATGAACTTATATACGCACACAATCTACACGCAGCATGCATGCATTAATGTGGGCTTGCACACACACAAACACACACATACTTTTATAGAAACACTTCAGTAGCTTGAGCATGACCACCCTGAGGTTTGTTACGTGGAATATACGTGGAGCTGGTTCCAGGGAGAAGAGGTTGAAGGTGTTTAGCAGACTGAATGATCTACAGGCAGACATTGTCCTGCTACAGGAGACTCATTTATTAAAAACAACAGCTAACGTACTCTCTACAGCACAGTTCCCTCACGTGTACTCGGCCTGCTTCAATTCTAGACAAAGGGGAGTAGCCATTCTGATAAACAGGAAAATTCATTTTACTGCTAATAATATAATTTTAGACCCAGGTGGAAGATTCATAATAATGACATTATCTATCCAAAACATGAAGTTATGCATCGCAAATATTTATGGCCCAAACACTGATGACCCCTCCTTTTTTCATTCCTTCTTCTCCTTACTATATGATCACCTTGATAATACACTTATCATTGGGGGCGACCTCAACATGACCTTAAACTCTGGGATGGACAAGGGGGGCGGAGCAGGGAAACACAGGGTCTGGCAGTCAGCAAGAGTTGTTAAACAATATATGGAGGATTTTGGTCTTTGTGATGTCTGGCGCTCACAACACCTCACTGCTAGAGAGTACACTTACTTTTCATCGGTCCACCACTCATACTCCAGAATAGACGACTTCCTCACTAACAGCTCTATGATGTACAATATCTCAGAAACCAAAATCCATTCCATCACTATCAGTGATCACGCACCAGTATCATTTACCCTAATTAATAAGAAAACTAAACCATCTTATAGCAAATGGAGATTTAATACATCATTACTTAAAGATCTTGATTTTATCAGTTACTTCAAACGGGAGTGGTCTTTGTATATAGAAAAAAATGACATACCAGGAACATCAGCATGTGCTTGCCGGCCTGGGCCTGCTGGGGCCTGTTCCCCCTGACTGCGGGGGACTCTGGTTGGGCACCTCCTTCGCCACTTCCTGGGCGGATGCATGGCTGGCTCCGGAGTGGGGGGGGTTGGGGTCTGTGCCTGGGGGTGACTGTCGGTTACCCGGGTCTCTGGGTTCTCCTGGCCTGCCTCTAGCCCTAGGCGGGCGGGGTCACATTGGCATGATCACTCTTCTCTGAACACGTTCCACTCTAAATGTTCTGCATGAATGTTCTGCATGTGTCACAGTCACTGAGTCATCCAGCAAGTTTACAGCAGGTACCTCTCTTTCTGTCTTTTTTATTTAACTTGCTAGTTTCTGGTCATCCTGATTGTCAATGGTTTTGTTCTCCACAGGGACCATGAATCTAGAGTTGGCTTGCGTAGGTGTATATATTTATGTGTGTGGGTGGGTATGTGTGTGTACATATGTATGTATGTATATGTCTATATGTATGTGCATGGATATGTATGTGTATATGTATGTATATGTATGTATGTTTGTGTGTATATATATGTATGTATGTATATACTGTATGTGCGAGTGTATATACATATATATGTATGTGCATATACATGTATGCGTTGATATTTTTGTTTTTTATGTTCTCTTTTCTGTTCTCTTTCTGCCCCTTTCCTGTCCTTTCCGGTCAGGTCCAGCAGCATAAACTCTGTAACTAACTATTAACTATTTAATAGTTAGTTAATAATAATAGTTAATAATAGTTAACTATTATCCAAAGCAAATAGAAAAATAAAATAAGAATCAAGAAATACAAGGGGATCATTACATCTATAAAAGTTCCCCATGGCAAAATAAATTTGCTCAGCAGAACACAGCATCCAGAACATCAGTCTGCTTGCTTAAATGCTGGACAAGACAAAAAAAAAAAAAAAAAAAAAGGAAACCCATTTCAGCCGCCTGTATACAAGATCTCATTCTTTCGGTCACGACCCACAGCTCATGACCATAGGTGAGGGTAGGAACATAGATCGACTGGTAAATCGAGAGCTTCGCCTTCTGGCTCAGCTCCTTCTTCACCACGACAGACCGGCGCAGAGTCCGCATTACTGCAGACGCCGCACCGATCCGTCTGTCAATCTCACTCTCCATCCTTCCCTCACTCGTGAACAAGACCCCGAGATATTTAAACTCCTCCTCTTGAGGCAGGACCTCACTCCCGACCCGGAGAGGACAATCCACCCTATTCCGGCTGAGGACCATGGTCTCAGATTTGGAGGTGCTGATTCTCATCCCAGCCGCTTCACACTCGGCCGCGAATCGCTCAAGCGAGAGCTGGAGATCACGACCAGGTGAAGCCAACAGGACCACGTCATCCGCAAAAAGCAGGGACCCAATCCTGAGGCCACCAAGTCGGATCCCCTCAACACCTCGGCTGCGCCTAGAAATTCTGTCCATATAAGTTATGAACAAAATCGGTGATAAAGGGCAGCCTTGGCGGAGTCCAACCCTCACAAGAAAAACGAATCCGACTTACTACCGGCAATACAGACCGAGCTCTGACACCTGTCGTACAGGGACCGGACAGCCCTTACAAGGGGTCCGGTACCCCATACTACCGGAGTACCCCCCACAGGAGCCCTCGGGGGACACGGTCGAATGCCTTCTCCAGGTCCACAAAACACATGTAGACTGGTTGGGCAAACTCCCATGCCCCCTCCAGGACCCCAAAGAGGGTATAGAGCTGGTCCACTGTTCCGTGACCAGGACGAAAACCACACTGCTCCTCCTCAATCCGGGATTCGACTATCCGGCGGACCCTCCTCTCCAGGACCCCTGAATAGACCTTACCAGGGAGGCTGAGGAGTGTGATTCCCCTGTAATTGGAACACACCCTCCGGTCCCCCTTCTTAAAAAGGGGGGCCACCACCCCAGTCTGCCAATCCAGCGGTACTGCCCCTGATGTCCACGCAATGCTGCAGAGGCGTGTCAGCCAGGACAGCCCCACAGCATCCAGAGCCTTAAGGAACTCCGGGCGGATCTCATCCACCCCCGGGGCCTTGCCGCCAAGGAGCTTTTTGACCACCTCTGCAACTTCAGCCCCAGAGATAGGAGAGCCCACCCCTGAGTCCCCCAGCTCTGCTTCCTCATCGGAAGACGTGTTGGTAGGATTGAGGAGGTCTTCGAAGTATTCCCTCCACCGACCCACAACGTCCCGAGTTGAGGTCAGCAGCTCCCCACCTCCACTGTACACAGTATTGATGGAGCACTGCTTCCCCCTCCTGAGCCGCCGGATGGTGGACCAGAATCTCCTCGAAGCCGTCCGGAAGTCTTTCTCCATGGCCTCGCCGAACTCCTCCCATGCCCGAGTTTTTGCCTCGGCAACAGTCGAAGCCGCATGCCGCTTAGCCCGCCGGTACCCATCAGCTGCCTCCAGAGTCCCACAGGCCAAGAAGGCCCGATAGGACTTCTTCTTCAGCTTGACGGCATCCCTCACTGTTGGTGTCCACCAACGAGTCCTGGGATTACCGCCATGACAGGCACCAACGACCTTACAGCCACAGCTCCGGCCGGCCGCCTCAGCAATAGAGGCACGGAACACAGCCCATTCAGACTCAATGTCCCCCACCTCACTCGGGACATGGTTGAAGCTCTGCTGAAGGTGGGAGTTGAAGCTCGCTCTGACGGGGGACTCAGCCAGACGTTCCCAGCAGACCCTCACAACACGTTTGGGTCTGCCAGATCTGACCGGCCTCCTCCCCCACCACCTGAGCCAACTCACCACCAGGTGGTAATCAGTTGACAGCTCTGCCCCCCTCTTCACCCGAGTGTCCAAGGCATGTGGCCGCAGGTCCGACGATACGACTACAAAATCGATCATCAAACTGCGGCCCAGGGAATCCTGATGCCAGGTGTACATATGGACACTCTTATGTTGGAACATGGTGTTCGTTATGGACAATCCATGACGAGCACAGAAGTCCAATAACAAAACACCATTTGGGTTCAGAGGGGGGGGACCGTGCCTCCCAATCACTCCCCTCCATGTCTCACTGTCATTGCCCACGTGAGCATTGAAGTCCCCCAGCAGAACAATGGAGTCCCCAGAAGGAGCACCCTCCAGCACTCCCTCCAAGGACTCCAGAAAGGGTGGGTACTCTGAACTGCTGTTCGGTGGATAAGCACAGACAACAGTCAGGACCCGTCCCCCCACCCGGAGGCGGAGGGAAACTACCCTTTCATCCACCGGGGTAAACCCCAACGTGCAGGCACCAAGCTGGGGGCTGATGGGAATGCCCACACCTGCTCGGCGCCTCCCACCATGAGCAACTCCAGAGTGGAAGGAAGTCCAGCCCCTTTCGAGGGTACTGGTTCCAGAGCCCAAGCCATGCGTCGAGGTGAGTCCAACTATATCTAGCCGGAACCACTCAACCTCGCGCACAAGCTCAAGCTCCTTCCCCACCAGAGAGGTGACGTTCCACGTCCCTAGAGCCAGCTTCTGCAGCCGGGGATCGGATCGCCAGGGTCCCCGCCCGTTGCTGCCGCCCAGCTCACACTGCACCCGACCCCTACGGCTCCTCCTGCAGATGGTGAGCCCACGGGAGGTGGGGCCCATGTAACCCTTTCGGGCTGAGCCCGACCGGGCCCCATGGGCGAAGGCCCGGCCACCAGACGCTCGCTCTCGTACCCCACCTCCAGGCCTGGCTCCAGAGGGGGGTCCCGGTAACCCGCGTCCGGGCAAGGGAACATTCATGCCCAGGTTGGTCGTCATCGTAGAGGTCTATGAGCCGTGCTTGGTCTGGTCCCTCCCCTAGACACCTGTTTGCCATGGGTGACCCTACCAGGGGCATAAAGCCCCCGACAACATAGCTGCTAGGATCTTCGGGACGCACAAACCTCTCCACCACGATAAGGTGACGGCTCAGGGAGGGGTTCTTCTTCTGGTGTGTTTTGAAACAGTAAACAACTTTTTTTGTGGCGTGTTATCACTACCAAATGGTGTCAGAACATGGAGGTAAAGGCTGAACTCACCACTGCCCATTAGTGGATAACCTGAATAACTATTGGAATGTAAAATACGTGGAAGAGACATCTGAAATGGACATTTACGTAAATGTATAAATAAGGAGGCATAAATTTACCTTTCAAAGATGAATAAATCATTGACGAAAAACTGCTATAAAAACTTTAAAGATTAATATTTTTCTCTTTTCTTCCTGAAATCTTCCGGAAAGATTTCAGGAAGCAACTTTTTTAATTAGTCCAATTACTTGAACCTTTTAAACCTTTAATGTCATGCGTATTATCCAGGACATATATTCAGTTTCAGAGACGTTTTGCATCATTGCTAAAAATCATGTTCAGCTACAGGTCTTCTGACCCCTGGTGGACGATTTCTGAACTACAGAATATCCCACAGTGTTAAACGGGAAACACATAATTTTTCATTCAGGTTTGATTTATTTTTATGTATTTATTTATTACTTTTGTAAAAGAAAGATTTTATATTTAAAATAAAGCACGAACAGGAAAAGATGCCGTGTTTCTGGATCCTCTTCACATCTGATGGAGCTCTGACCTGCATGTGTGGATTTCAGGCCGAACTGTGTTCACAGTGATATCTGTAATCTTCCTGAGTCCATGCACTGGTTTCCAGTAGAGAATCATGTCTGGTTTTAATGCAGAACATCACCAGCATTAGTGCCCAAGCATACAGAGATTCCTTCTAATACTCTGAATCTTCTGATATTAGACACCATACAGAGATCTTACATGTCTGAAGAACATGATGGTCTCAGTTGCTGATATCAGGAGAAACTTTGATGTTTTAAAGTTTCTTTTCCTCCTGTAAGAGGACTAGATTTAATCTCCGGTTGTCAAACTGCTTCAATCTTCATTCAAACACTATAAATACACGCATTATTATCACAGCTCGTTACTATGGCAACAGCTGAAGTTTAGGTTCCATCTTTTTTTTTTTTTTTACCTCCAAATGTTTTATTTATCTGAATAATTTTTTGTCAAAATTTAACTTTAATTTCAATTTCAGTTTTTAGATAAATTGATCATTTTTTATATTATTTATTTTATTCATTAATTATTAATTCAAAATTTGATGGGTTTTAATTGAATTTTACTTTTTAGTTTTTGTTTAATATATAATCATAAACAAATTCAGGCTTTTATGGCTTAAAGGATGTTTTTAATATTTTTTATTTGCAGTATGTTGTGTTTTATTTGTCACTGTGTGATGATGTCAGTGGGTTAAAAATTATTAATTTATTGATGATTTATTTTTTAAAAATTACAGAAATTTTTCCTTCCATATCAAGAAAGCAGCTGAAGCATCATGTGATCAGCTCAATACGCTGGAAATAAAGTCCCTGATTTTATGTTTCCATAGCAACCACTCTGATCCCATCCTCGGCCTTCCTCGCAGCATCTCAGTAAAACAGTTAAAACCTGTTGAATGTCAGCAGATGAGATGTGGACACGTCTCGTCCAGTCGATCCGTCCTGATAGATGAACCACTGAGCTTCTCTTTATTACTGAAATCTCTCCATTATCCCAGTAAATCCTCCTGCTTTCAGTACACAAGCTCCCGTAATCTCCCGCCGCAGAATTAATGGCTTTACATTTCATATTTTACACATCTGTCCTGATCTCCAGGTGCAAGCAGAGTTATTGATCGGAGGGTTGTTCGGAACCGAGTTCTCTGAAGGATCTGAAGACCTAACAGTTTTACCTGTTTTTATTTCAGCAACAAAAAGTGTTGCTCTGTTCATCTGGTTCCTCATCCGGTTCCTCATCCGGTTCCTGTTCATCAGGTTCCTCGTCCGGTTCCTCATCCGGTTCCTGTTCATCAGGTTCCTCGTCCGGTTCCTCATCCGGTTCCTGTTCATCAGGTTCCTCATCAGGTTCCTGTTTCTCAGGTTCCTCATACGGTTCCTGTTTCTCAGGTTCCTCATATGGTTCCTGTTCATCAGGTTCCTCATCCGGTTCCTCATCAGGTTCCTGTTCATCAGGTTCCTCATCCGGATCCTGTTCATCAGGTTCCTGTTCATCAGGTTCCTCATCCGGTTCCTGTTTATTAGGTTCCTGTTCTTCAGGTTCCTCATCCGGTTCCTGTTCATCAGGTTCCCAAACCAGTTCCTTTTCATCAGGTTCCTATTCATCAGGTTCCTCATCCGGTTCCTGTTCATCAGGTTCCTGCTCATCAGGTTCCTCATCCGGTTCCTGTTCATCCGGTTCCTGCTCATCGGGTTCCTCATCCTTTTCCTCAACATGTTCCTGCTCATCAGGATCCTCATCTGGTTCCTCATCAGGTTCCTGTTCATCAGGTTCCTCATCCGGTTCCTGCTCACCAGGTTCCTCATCAGGTTTCTCATCAGGTTCATCACCAGGTTCCTCATCAGGTTCCTCACCAGGTTCATGTCCATCAGGTTTCTCATCAGGTTTGTCATCAGGTTCCTGTTCATCAGGTTCCTCATCAGGTTTCTCATCAGGTTCCTCATCAGGTTCCTGTTCCTGAGGTTCCTCATCAGGTTCCTGTCCATCGGGTTCCTCATCATGTTCCTCATCATCTTCCTCATCAGGTTCCTCATCAGGTTCCTGTCCATCAGGTTCCTCATCATGTTCCTCATCATGTTCCTCATCAGGTTCCTGTCCATCAGGTTCCTCATCATGTTCCTCATCATGTTCCTCATCAGGTTCCTCATCAGGTTCCTGTCCTATCCTAATAATAAACCGTGGAGAACCAATCCCATCAAAGGTGTCCTGAACCAAAGAAGAGGACATTCCAGTCAGGAATAGCAGAAGAATGTGCAGCAGGAGCTGAAAAGGTCTCTGAGGCGTGGCAAGATGGAGTACAAAAGAAAAGCAACTGGAAAACAAGAACATGAAAAGCTGTGGAGGAATGGAGACCTTCGCTGGCTACAAGTTGGACAACTGTTGTTCTACAGAGGATGCAGACAAAGCCAACTCCCTCAGCCAGCACTACATCAGGTTGGACAATGATCCATCCACCTTCCTGGGTTCTCCTTTCTCCTCTCCAGCTGGTGATGGTAATGATGATGATGGTAATGATGATGATGGTGATGATGATGATAATGACGATGATGATGACGATGACGATGACGATGATGATGATGATGATGATGAAGAAGAACACGGAGCAGTGAGAATGGAGCTGTACCAGAGGGCAGCCATGTTTTCTTTCCTGCTGTTCTCATAGAACCCGTCAGGTTTGTGGTTCACGTGCATGTGCTCGTGCACACCCACTGTTACCAGCCTGTAAACACACCACAGATCCCAGTTTAACTCCAGCACGCATCCAGGAGGAGGATGAAAGTGAATGAGGAGGAGGATGTGAGGATGAAGTGTTACAGGGAACATCTACACACCAGGTTGATGCAACTAGATGTTGGCAGCACACCAGCAGTTCCAGTAAAACCTGTAAAACCCACATCTACAGACCAGTTTCCCTGTCAGCTGCATGTTTGTCTGAATAAATAAAGTTATTTCAGCATCCTGCTGACGCTGCAGTCCCAGGAAATAGACCGCACCGATCTGGAATGGACTCATTAATGAGCGGAGTTTGTAAAAGAGAAAGCAGCAGATCCAGTCCTGATGAGTGAAGCTGTTATTACTTCTATAATTATTATTATGTGTGTGTAAACCGAATCGATGGCGGCGGCGCCCACTGATGACTCGTTTTGGTGCGAACAAAGAAATCAGCCGCAGATGAGTATTGGCATCAGAGCCAAGTCGAACTCGCATGCATCAATCCTGTTAATGACTCCTCGCCTCCCCCTCCCGCTGCCTTTATTCCCTCGTGCCGTCTGCTGAGCTGCAGCAGGAAAACAGCCAAAGTGGCTCATCCGTGAACTTGGAAAGGTCACCTCGTATGTTGGCAAACAGCCACAGGACGACAAGTCCCCGAGCAGCTCATCCCCACCCAGCCACAAACTTACAACGACTCATCGTTTCTTCTTCATGCTTCACATCCACCTTTCACCCGTTTCCTGCAACGGCGTCGAGACATTTTCATTCCCGGTTTACACCAGTTGTTTTTCTTTTTTCCCAAAAGTAAAACTGGGATATGCTCCAAAATATCTGGAATTACAATTACAACCCTGAAAGATGGAACTTCGGATGCTGCAATCTGATTGGTGGAAAGAATCATCACTTCCTGTATGACACGGCAAAGCAGGAACAGCCCTGTGTTGGTAGATTTTTTTTTTTTAATGTAGCTGGCCTTTAACCCTTGACATCCTGGTTTACAGTGGGGAACCACCATCTTCCAGGAAGTAATGTGGTGGGAAATCATCAGGAATAAACGTTTGGTGGAATCAGATGGAAGAAAAACAGCAATAGAACTCAAAACCATGCTCCATAGTGAAGTAAGAACCTTTCCACATGAACAATGTGACTGAACAGCAGCTGAACCAAAAGAAAGCCACTGATCAGTGAGGAAAACCAGCAGAAAGACTGGAACTGGAAGAAGAGATGCAGATAATGTCTGACTTCAGGTCAACAATAAGATCAGCTGACCACCTGAATATCCTGAATAAGCAGGTTATTCCATCTTCCTCCAGGATTCCTGGGATTCGTAGTATAACAGAGGGTTTCAGGTAACAGGAGAGCTAATTTTTACGCCACAAACCCAGACCTGGACCCCCATGATCAATACAAGACTATGGTGAGTAATAAATGATGTGATGTGATAAATAATGGTGTTATCATGGATCCTTATGGATTCCCTGTGTAATGTCTGAATAAACACGACTTGTGTCTGGATTGTAAACCTTCTGGAAGGGATGGAAACTTGAGTTGGCTAACTCGCTACAATGCTATCTAGCTACCTGGCTAACTCACTACATTACTGTCTGTCTGCAACGTAGAGTATAGCCATTTGCCACGTGGCTACCTAGCTAACTCACTACATTGCTGTCTACCTTGCTATCTCGCTGCAAGTTAGCAGGTAACCATTTGCCACATGGCTACCTGGCTAGCCCGTTATATGACTACCCGGCTAACTGGATAACTGGTTGCAAGGTAGCATGTAGCCATTTGCCACATGGCTACCTAGCTAGCAGGTTATTTGACTACCTGGCTGACTGGCTACATTGCTAACTGGCTATGTGGTTACCTGGTATAAGCTGGTATACCTGGTATAATTTTCCTAAAACTTTGTCCTATGGATGACATTTTGCCAGACTTACAGTTCTTGAACTGAATACTGTTTAATGGAAACGACATTAAACTTTTAGAAATATCGCTTTTATTAAGTTAAAATCCTGTAATGGAGATGCAGCTACTGCTGACAGAGGAGATAGACCTCAGGTGCATCTGCTGGAGGTGAGACTTCCAGTAGGGTTAATACCTGATGAGGAGCTGCATCTTCATCATCTGCCTCCAGGTGACATTGCTGGATGATGAGTACATCATTTCATCTCACTAATCTGCTTCTCCATTTCTACCAATAACCTCGCCTGAAAATAATCAACTCCAATAACCATTCAGTGTAATTTCAGCATCATTGATCGGGTCTGCAGAGGACTGCAGCTCATCCAGCAACGTTCCAGCCTCAGATTCCTCTTTTTCTTCTGAGAATATTATCCAGGGAACATCGTTTCTCTTCCACTGACTGGTTATTTTCCTCCAGTAATGAAAACCTGGAGTGTTTCTTCTCCCTCAGCCGGCAGGAGTGTGTAATCTACGTTTACTATTCATCGTGGGGAGAGGTTAATAAATCCCAGCCACCTTCTATCTCCAGCTATTTATTTCCCTCCATTAGATCTGGATCTGGGTTTTGCTCCGTATCGTCCAGGTGGACGAGATGCTGGATCTGGACCAGCAGGTTTATCCTCTGGTGGAAACTGATGAGTTTACTCAGAGGTTATCAGACGCTGCCTGTCGAGTGCAGCGGGTCATCCGGCGATGGGCGGCCCACGGCTCCGCCTGCAGGACCCAGCAGCGTGCACGGATGTAAACATGCTCTAAACTATCATCGTTTTCACATGAAATATTCCAGGTCTGGAAACTGGAAACGGTTCCTGGTTAAAGGGAGGAATTAAAACCTGGCTCAGTCATTTTAAACTGGTTCTGCATAAATAACTGGATCATTAACAACCAGATCCAGGACCACATGGAAACGGAACTGGATTAATAAGTTGGACGCACTGCGTCCTCGTTGGACTGGTGAAGCTCTGTCCGTCTGTCCACCTGAGAGACTCCTGAGGTACTCCGTGAACCAGGCGAAGCCGGTTGGGACCATAGTCTAGGACAATCCAGCTGGTCTAGAACCATCCAGCTGGTCTAGAACCATCCAGCAGGTCTGGGACCATCCAGCTGGTCTAGAACCATCCAGCTGGTCTAGAACCATCCAGCAGGTCTGGGACCATCCAGCTGGTCTAGAACCACCCAGCAGGTCTGGGACCATCCAGCTGGTCTAGAACCACCCAGCAGGTCTGGGACCATCCAGCTGGTCTAGAACCACCCAGCAGGTCTGGGACCATCCAGCTGGTCTAGAACCACCCAGCAGGTCTGGGACCATCCAGCTGGTCTAGAACCACCCAGCAGGTCTGGGACCATCCAGCTGGTCTAGAACCATCCAGCAGGTCTGGGACCATCCAGCTGGTCTAGAACCACCCAGCAGGTCTGGGACCATCCAGCTGGTCTAGAACCACAAAGCAGGTCTGGGACCATCCAGCTGGTCTAGAACCATCCAGCAGGTCTGGGACCATCCAGCTGGTCTAGAACCATCCAGCAGGTCTGGGACCATCCAGCTGGTCTAGAACCACCCAGCAGGTCTGGGACCATCCAGCTGGTCTAGAACCATCCAGCAGGTCTGGGACCATCCAGCTGGTCTAGAACCACCCAGCAGGTCTGGGACCATCCAGCTGGTCTAGAACCACCCAGCAGGTCTGGGACCATCCAGCTGGTCTAGAACCATCCAGCAGGTCTGGGACCATCCAGCTGGTCTAGAACCACAAAGCAGGTCTGGGACCATCCAGCTGGTCTAGAACCATCCAGCAGGTCTGGGACCATCCAGCTGGTCTAGAACCATCCAGCAGGTCTGGGGCCATCCAGCTGGTCTAGAACCACAAAGCAGGTCTGGGACCATCCAGCAGGTCTAGAACCATCCAGCAGGTCTGGGACCATCCAGCTGGTCTAGAACCACAAAGCAGGCCTGGGACCATCCAGCTGGTCTAGAACCACCCAGCAGGTCTGGGACCATCCAGCAGGTCTAGAACCACCCAGCAGGTCTGGGACCATCCAGCAGGTCTGGGACCATCCAGCAGGTCTGGGACCATCCAGCTGGTCTAGAACCACCCAGCAGGTCTGGGACCATCCAGCTGGTCTAGAACCATCCAGCAGGTCTGGGACCATCCAGCAGGTCTGGGACCATCCAGCAGGTCTGGGACCATCCAGCTGGTCTAGAACCATCCAGCTGGTCTAGAACCACCCAGCAGGTCTGGGACCATCCAGCTGGTCTAGAACCACCCAGCAGGTCTGGGACCATCCAGCTGGTCTCAGACCTCCTATGGTCTGAATCCATTCATCTGGTCTAAAACCATCTAGATGGCCTAGGACCTCCTCTGCAGGTCTGGAACCACTTTTTCAGACACCTGCAGGACAAACTGCCCCCAGCTCACCATCATCATCATCACTGAGATGATGACGAAGAGGGGGTGGTTGTTGGGGGGTAGGTTTGTTGCTTTGGGGGTATTGTTGGGGGGGGGTTGTTGCTGTGGGGGTCTTGTTGGGGGGGGGTTGCTGTGGGGGTCTTGTTGGGGTGGTGGTGGTGGGGGTGTTGCTGTGGGGGTCTTGTTGGGGGGGTGGGGGTGGGGGGGGCGGTGTTGCTGTGGGTTCTTGTTGGCGCCTCCGTCTGCGTTTGCAACATAAAATCCTTCGATGAATCCGACTTGCGCAGAAAAAGTTAATTTTAGCGAATAAATCAGAGGATCTCCGACTGCGTTGCCTCTTCCTTCAGCTTTTATTCCTGCTGGAACAATCAAACCAGTGTTGGGGAAAATTGTTATGAGTTTGGTTTGAATTAAGTATTAGACATATATGCATTGATTTGCTGTGATCCTGCTGTGTTTTGTGTCTATGCACAAAGCTTTCTTTAAGTCATATGATCCTTGTCTGGAATGTGCAGACAAAGTCTGAGACAGGAAGAGTTTCATGCAGGGCATCGGGTTTTGTCAACTGCTTGGTTGACCAGTTGTCTAAAGGTTAGAGGTTAAAGGTAATAAAGTAATATAGTGAGTGATTGATGCTTAGTGAGTTCAGTTTAGTCTTAAATAAGAGATAATGATTGTTTCATATGGTGTGCTCAGCAACTAGGAGGAGTTAAGCATGGTTTATAATTGGGTGTTACTTCAGCATCTGTAGAGAGAGTTCTCTCTCCAAGCTCCAGCGTGTGCTTGTATTAGTTTATAATAAAATGTTCATTGTAAGAAGACAGTTGACTCTTAGATGTATTACAACTTCTCAAGACCAGAGTATTTTCCACCACACCAGTAACCATTTACACTCCCATCATTCATTCCCAGTAGTCTGTGTGTGTGTGTGTGTGTGTGTGTGTGTGTGTGTGTGTGTGTGTGTGTGTGTGTTTTCTATGTCTCCGTTTCAGACTTGACCTTTTCCTGAGCGTGTAAACACAGAAATGAAGGTGTGTGGGTGAAATTAGTCTCATGATGTGTGTTTGCAAACATTTAGCAATCATCCTCGTGCACATCAGCTTGCGCGTGCACGTGTTTAACCGTTTAGAAAGACCCAGAATGGTCATATCAGTCAGGCTGCAGGTGGTTACATCACACGTTGCAGCTGCTAGCTGTTTGACTGAAACGAAGGATGGAGCATCACACGCAGGCCGCGCAGCAGCCATCTTCCTTTAGCTGTTTATTATAACCTCCTTTTTACACTTTATTTGTTTATTTGGTTCATATTTCATTCCTATTTTTATCATTGTGTTTCTTTTACATGCCTGGCCACTACAGATGCTTATTAGCTTGTTAGCTATAATCCTGCATGCTTTACAGATGCTGGTTAGCATGCGCTGAAGTCTCGATCAATTCACTAATTACATAAATATGAAATTAAACCTAAATAGACGACACTGTGTCTAAACACTGTGGAAAAACATCAGAAAGATTTTCCTCAGACTTTGAAGATCCAACCATCCACAGTGTATGATATCACAGAATCAGAAGGAATCCCTGTATGACAGAACCACCGATCAGAAACCACTTCAGACCAGAACCACCGATCAGAAACCACTTCAGACCAGAACCACCGATCAGAAACCACTTCAGACCAGAACCAGCGATCAGAAACCACTTCAGACCAGAACATAGTAGGGCTTCTTACCAAAATGGTGATCTGGTTTAAACCACCAAGGACCAGTACAGAGACCAGGACTACAGAGACCAAGACTACAGAGACCAAGACTACAGAGACCAGGACCAGTACAGAGACCAAGACCAGTACAGAGACCAGGACTACAGAGACCAGGACCACTACAGAGACCAAGACTACAGAGACCAGGACCAGTACAGAGACCAAGACTACAGAGATCAGGACCAGTACAGAGACCAGGACCAGTACAGAGACCAGGACTACAGAGACCAGGACCAGTACAGAGACCAAGACTACAGAGACCAGGACCAGTAAAGAGACCAAGACTACAGAGACCAGGACCAGTACAGAGACCAGGACTACTGAGACCAGGACCAGTATAGAGACCAGGACCAGTACAGAGACCAGGACTACAGAGACCAGGACCAGTACAGAGACCAAGACTACAGAGACCAGGACCAGTAAAGAGACCAAGACTACAGAGACCAGGACCAGTACAGAGACCAGGACTACTGAGACCAGGACCTGTACAGAGACCAGGACCAGTACAGAGACCAGGACTACAGAGACCAGGACCAGTACAGAGACCAAGACTACAGAGACCAGGACCAGTAAAGAGACCAAGACTACAGAAACCAGGACCAGTACAGAGACCAGGACTACTGAGACCAGGACCTGTACAGAGACCAGGACCAGTACAGAGACCAGGACCAGTACAGAGACCAGGACCGGTCTCAGACTATAAAGGCAGTAGAGCAGTTGTTTCTCTCCTCAGCTCGGCGTTTCTTGTTTCATGCAGAAGTGGAGGCTGCAGATCTGGGCTCCACCTGAGCTCCTGCTGCACGGCGGCGTGTTAAGAGGCCTTATCTGCCTCCTTCACAAGCTGCAACAAGCCCTGCTGACTTAGTCTTATCCCGCCGACACACTCCGAGCTCCGCTCGCTGCAGCACAACAAGCAAAGAAGCAACGCTGGGAAACTTCCCTGGCTGTGGGTTCGTGCCCACGCCTCGCATCTGCAGGAGGCCTGATAGCACGACCACTAACAGCTCACCTGGATTAGCGCTCAACAAGAAAACCTCTGAACATATCAGGGAACATTTTCTGCAACAAACAGGACAAAAACAACAAAAAGGACAAAAACCCCTCAGACCAGAATCACAGCCTCCCCGTCCATACGCAGAAGTGACCGTCTCCACGGCAACAGCAGCTCCAGATGCAGTGGAAATGAGCTGAGAACAGATCAGAGGTCTGTGATTAATCACATAGCGTCTAAATAAAGCCAATGTTTCTATTTGTTATGTGTTTGTCACATCGCAACCCGATAAAACAATCTCTCCGTGTTTCAGGGTAAAAAAACTTTCACGTCCACGTGTCACAGTTCACGGCTGAAATGATGAGATGTTTGGAGGGGATGGGAAATGTTAATGAATTTTAGACAAAAACGGGACCCTTACCAAATATATTGATTAAAATACAGCCGATTAAGTCCAATATAACCAGAGTAAAAAAGTGAATTCTAGATGGAAATATTCAATACAAAAAGAAAAACTGTTCCACAAACTGCAGCTGTGATGCAGCTTCTCACCACTTGGGGGCAGAAAAGAGTCAATTTTTCTGCTGGTTAACAAACTTTAATGTGCAGAAGAAGACGTTCAGGTAGCCGCTAGTCTCCAGCACCGATGGGTGATACCAGAATTTTCCCTGTCGATATGATACCATAACTCCATTATACTGTCTTCAATACCAATATTAATATCAATGTCTTAAAATAAAATAATACGTGTTAATCAATTGATTGCAAAGGAAAAATAGAATATAAACAAAACCCCAGAGAAACATGAATTTCACTGGTGAGGAAATGAACCCAAAATACATCAAATAAATGTTTTTTTAAATAAATAATAAAAATAGAAATAATAAAAAATTATTTATTAAATGGAAAATAAAATATCTAAAAGTAATATTATAAATATAATAAAACATAACCTTCTTTTCAACCAGAAACGTTTTCAACAACAAAACCACTTCATCACGATCATCATCATGACATCATCACTTCTGATTAGCAGCCGTAGTCATATGACACTGGAGCAAAACACTGTTTCTTTGTTTTACATGTAATCTTTTTGTCTAAAACTGTCGGAAATTAAGAAAATGTTGTATTTTGCATCGGTAAACTATCTGTTGTTTAAAAAAGTATTGAATTGGATATTCTGATATCAACGTATTAAATTCCAGTATCGACATGTCCATCACTAGTCTGCAGCAAATGTTGTGAAGACAAATTTAAAAATGAAAAAATGTAGATGGAAGAGGTCCCAGATCCCTTAAAGGACCGCAAAATAAGCACAAATACAATTCGGTTTATTAAGTCTGGCTTTATGAATGGAGGCTGAGTCCAGGGTGCAGTTTTAGCCTGAGACCCGACGCAGACGGCGGAGCTGTACCACCGGAACTCCTTGTGATGTATACCCCACACCTAACCAGCGAAACAAACAAACCAGAGAAGAAGAGAAACAGGAAGAAAATGACACAGAAATTAAAATTAAAAAGCACCAGAAAAGAGACAAAAGGAACTGAGAATGACGAAAACACTGTTGTTCTTCTTCTTCTGGTGTTTTTGGATGGTTTTAAACGACCTAATAACTATAAAGTACCGCTACTAATCGCTGTCAGAACAACGAAGTGAACTCCAAACTCATCACTGCTGTCTGAGGGGATGAAAACCATGGCAACGTAAAAGACGAATGGAAGTATGAGGGCGACAACGTATGAAAACATTGGAAGCAGACGTCCCCATTTACGTCATATGGGAGCAGAAATTGGCCTTAATGCGAGCTAGCACTGGAACGCTAAAACCGCTTCTGGAAACCAGAACATCTGCTGCTGGATTTATCTTACAGAGATGTTACATTTTTTCACAAATAACACATTTAAAGTATATTTATTTCATGATTAGTTTTAAATATTTTCCATCAGATTTTAAGTCCCTCCGTTTTTCACGCTGCAGTAAAATCTCATAATTTGTAGTTTTGTGTTAATAATCCACATCTTATCATGTACTCATCCATCCATCCATCCATCTTCTGCTGCTTATCTGGGGTCGGGTTGCGGGGGCAGCAGCCTAAGCAGGGAAGCCCAGACTCGGGATCCTCGAGGTAATCAGATTACCTGGTTTACAGGAGGATGAATGAAACGTCTCTACATGGACCTAAAGTCTCTAAATGTTCTTGTTGCTTTCTAAAGATTCAGTTTGCTCATCAGATTCACAATGAAGAGTTTATTTAACCCTTAAAAGTCCATTTATGGTGGACGCAGGAGACGGAAAGCAATCATTTTAGTCTCAGCAGAGAAGAGAACAGTACCTCCCGTGGTTTCTGGTCCGTTTTATGTAGACTGTATATAACAGATGGGCGGAGCCTCAGTGACATCTTCCGTAGGTTTCTAAAGAGCTGAATGAACCTTGGTGGGTGGTTTCCACAGTCGCCATCTTAGCAGCGTCACACGTGTCGTTGCAAAATACAAAACTAGGCAGAGGTGGATCTGACAGGCGGGATGTGAGCGTGGGGTATATGATGGATGATTAACAACCATAAAACTGAGCTGCCTGGAGCTAAAAACCAACCACGCTAACCCACCGTTAACAGGAGCTAACTAGCTAAAAGCGTTAGGCAGGTTAAAGCTAAGGCGTGATGCTAGCCAGCTAAAAGCTACACTCCGCCTAGAAATCGGATACCTGTTAATCAAAAGGACACGCCCCTAATTATGCTGAATTTAAAAAATAAACATCCAAAAAGATCAATTATACACCCCCCATTCCCTCACCTCCCCTCTCTAGTTGTCATGAAGGTAAACCTGACCTGCTAACACTAAAATGTGTTTTGAACCAGGTCGTAAACATGTTTATTTCTGCTGTAAACACGTTTATTTCTGCTTTAAACATGTTTATCTCTGCTGTAAACATATTTATTTCTACTGTAAACATGTTCATCTCTGCTGTAAACATGTTTATCTCTGCTGTAAACATATTTATTTCTACTGTAAACATGTTTATCTCTGCTGTAAACATGTTTATTTCTACTGTAAACATGTTTATCTCTGCTGTAAACATATTTATTTCTACTGTAAACATGTTTATTTCTACTGTAAACATGTTTATTTTTACAGTAAACATGTTTATTTCTACTGTAAGCATGTTTATCTCTGCTGTGAAGTTGGTCTTTTTAACATGGGAGCTTATGGGGATTTACTGTCTTGGAGCCCTTAGTAGATGAAGGGGGAACGGCTTCAGTTTGGGCTTCACTTTTAACCGCCGGAGGTTGGTGCTTATAACACACCACAGAACACGAGGAACAAGAAGAAGTCGATGCAGAAACCACCAAATAACAAGCACCCAAAGGAGTTGAGAAGAAGTTAAGGACAGTAAAAAATCTTATTCTTCTTCTTCTGGTCCATCCATCCATCTTCTGCCGCTTATCCGGGGTCGGGTCGCGGGGGCAGCAGCCTAAGCAGGGAAGCCCAGACTTCCCTCTCCCCAGCCACATTTGCCAACTCTGCGGGGGGATCCCGAGGCGTTCCCAGGCCAGCCGAGAGATATAACCCCTCTAGCGTGTCCTGGGTCTTCCCCGGGGTCTCTTCCCAGAGGGACGTGCCTGGAACACCTCACCAGGGAGGTCCAGGAGGCATCCTGACCAGATGCCCGAGCCACCTCAATTGGTTCCTCTCGATGCGGAGGAGCAGCGGCTCTACTCTGATCTCCTCCCGGATGACCGAGCTCCTCACCCTATCTCTAAGGGAGAGCCTGGCCACCCTGCGGAGGAAACCCATTTCAGCCGCCTGTATACAAGATCTCGTTCTTTCGGTCACAACCCACAGCTCATGACCATAGGTGAGGGTAGGAACGTAGATCGACTGGTAAATCGAGAGCTTCGCCTTCTGGCTCAGCTCCTTCTTCACCACGACAGACCGGCGCAGAGTCCGCATTACTGCAGACGCCGCACCGATCCGTCTGTCCATCTCGCGCTCCATCCTTCCCTCACTCGTGAACAAGACCCCGAGATATTTAAACTCCTCTACTTGAGGCAGGACCTGACTCCCGACCCGGAGAGGGCAATCCACCCTATTCCGGCTGAGGACCATGGTCTCAGATTTGGAGGTGCTGATTCTCATCCCGGGCTGCACGGTGGCGCAGTGGTTAGCACTGTGGCCTCACAGCAAGAAGGTCACTGGTTCAATCCTTGGCTGGTTTGGTCAGTGGCCTTTCTGTGTGGGGTTTGCATGTTCTCCCCGTGTGTGCGTGGGTTCTCTCCGGGTACTCCGGCTTCCTCCCACCATCCAAAGACATGCATGATAGGTTAATTAGTCACTCTAAATTGCCCCTAGGAGTGAGTGTGAGCATGAGTGGTTGTTCGTCTCTCTGTGTGTGGCCCTGCGATGGACTGGCGAGCTGTCCAGGGTGTACCCTGCCTGTCGCCCAAAGCCAGCTGGGATAGGCTCCAGCTTCCCCGCGACCCTGAATTGGAATAAGCGGTTCGGAAAATGAATGAATGAATGAATGAATGATTCTCATCCCAGCCGCTTCACACTCGGCCGCGAATAGCTCAAGTGATGCATTTTAAGATATAAAGGAAATGTAGAAGTTTCTACTTTTTCTGCCTCTTTTCTGTTCTGATATCAGATCAATAGAAGAACTCCAGCTAACAGAGTTACTGCCAATCTGAGCAGCTTTTTCCTCCACATGATGCGGTGCTGTTTCAGACGATCCTGTTACATGTTAGACTCCATTATCTCTGCAGAACATCCATCACGAAGCTGGAAAACTGGTTACGACTTGTTTCTCATCTTCGTACAACCCACCTGCAGAGACGTTGGGAGTGTGTGTGAAATAAAGCGGCCAGTTGCTGCAGTTTCAGGAGGAATTTCTTATATTTTATACATAAACTTCAGCATCTCCCACAGAAACTCAGCTTCCAACGGGAATGTCACGTTCCTGGTACGAATTCATAAAAAGTAGAAAAAATAATTTTCTATACTATTCTATTCTACAGTCATTTAGCAGACGCTTTTATCCAAAGCAACTGACATATGAGTGAAAACAAAACAAGCACAAAATCAAACAATAGAGCACATCGTCGGAAGATGCTAGTGGAATGTCCACTTGGATGCAGATCCTTGCATGAAGTGCTACAGGCTTTTTGGGGTTTTTTTTTGGCTTACTCCCTTCCCACCCCATAACATCACCTATGTTTTAATACAAAGAATTAATACCATAAAGTTTGTAGCAAAGAACTGGGCTAGTGTTGAAGTTCTCCTTGAAGAGCTGAATCTTCAGCTTGCTCTTAAAAGTAGACAGGGACTCTGCAGAGCGGACAGAGTTTTGGAGATCATTCCACCATCGTGGCACAACAGAGGAAAAGAGTCTGGCTGGTGATTTAGTCCCACGTATTGGTGGTAACACGAGGCGTCTTTCACTGGTGGAACGTAGCTGTGGAGAGGGAGTGTAGGCCTGGATTAGGGATTGAAGGTAGACGGGAGCTGTTTGAGTTATTGTTTTGTAAGCCAGAAGCAAAGCTTTAAATTTAATGCGTGTGTAACCCCTGTAGATAACATACAGATAAAATGCCTTCTTTATAACTAATTCCACCACTGCCTGTAAATGAGCCGCGCTGACTTCTCGCGTGATTTCGGGCCCTTTCCGCAGGATTTCAGTAGCCATGTGATGCACGTGAATCATGTGACCGAGTACTTTTAATCATGCCGGCTCCGGCGGTTGCGAGGCACGGGGGTTGAATGGGGATAAACTGCAGCAGGGTGACTGGGCGCAAATGGGGGCAAGGGCATGTGTATCTTAGCTCCTACCGCTTGGACAGGAGGATCGTTGAGGAATTCAGCTTCCTGGGCTCGTAGCTCACCATCAACTGGGTTTAAATTGGAACAAAAGAAAGACCCAGCCTGTATAAACAGGACCAGTATATTAGCTGCTAATTGTTGACCAACAATAATTAAAGAAAAATGCTCAAAATATTTAAAGTACAAATTGGCATCTAAAGTGCACTTAAAATCATCAAGACATGTCATAATATCAAAAATCTTTTCATTACACAAAAGAGAAAAATATTTCATAGAACCATAGTTACACCTGTAACTTGAATGCATTGCAGTCTATTGAATGCGGTTCAATGCCATTGTTAACATAGCATGTGGCTAATAAGCGTCATTAGATTACATAGGGTTAGCAGCTAACACGGAGCTAATGCTAAGCTAACCATTGGAAATGAATGGAGCGCGGCTAGCGCGTGGTCACATTGATGACAAACAAACACTCACCAACTCGCAGTGACTATATTAACACGGTCACTCGCTTTGCACGGCTCTGTTCCAGTGACACACACCTAAAACAGGGTTTGGCATAATGTAAGATGATGGTAATACAGATATTAGCACGATCTAAGTTGTCCAAAGTGATCGTTTACCTGCTGCAGCTTATCCCCATTCAACCCCCGTGCCTCGCAACCGCCGGAGCCGGCATGATTAAAAGTACTCGGTCACATGATTCACGTGCATCACGTGGCTACTGAAGTCCCGCGGAAAGGGCCCGAAATCACGCGAGAAGTCAGCGCGGCTCATTTACAGGCAGTGGTGGAATTAGTTATAAAGAAGGCATTTTATCTGTATGTTATCTACAGGGGTTACAGGGTCCCCCCTCCGAATCCATGCACGTCTCGCTGCATGGGAACACTAGACGACATGAACGCGAGAGGCTAAAGTACTAGGTGCTGCAGAGGTAAAGTTTAAAACTTCTGTGTAAGCATCAGCCAAACCTTGGAACAGAGTTTGCAAAACAAAAACGCCAGGGTTGCCGAATTGCGAAAACTGTAATCGGCGAGGTGGCCTACGTTCACGAGTAGAACGTCTTACATTCGTGTCAGACCCGCTATCAACAGCAACGTGGGGCGGGATCAGGTGAGTCAGTAGTACTGGAAGTCATAGTCTCTGAATGGTCAGAAGATTCTTCCATTAGAGGTAGATCAGGTAACTTTTGTTCTTCCACAGGTTCTACAGTTGGACCGTCAGGGTAAGTTCGGGTCAGGTAAGTTCGGCTCAGGTGGACTGTCAACAGGTGGACTGTCAACAGGTGGACTGTCAACAGGATTCGGGTGCGCCGGCAAAGTCTTGGTAACTGTGAACTTTGCAGGTAGAAAACAAGGCTCTTTGTCTGGGACAAGACTTGAATCTGCATCAACAGTGGCTTCATCAGCAACAGTGAGCTCGGGCTCAACCTGATGAGGTGGTGACTGGAGTGCCGAGGCAGAATGATGCTCACTGGTGGCCTCGGACAGGAACTCACAAGGTAATAGGAGGTCTCGATGGAGAGTTCGAAGAGGCCCTTCTTGATGTTCCGGTGTTACTGTATAAACAGGGAGATCATTGGCCTTCTTCACCACCACATATACTGTATCCTCCCACTTGTCTGCAAGCTTGTGCTTGCCTCTTAGTCGAACACTCCGCACCAACACACGATCGCCGGGCTCCAAAACTGACGGGGTCACCTTGCGATCGAAACGAACCTTGTTTCGTTCCGTGTTCTTCGCAGCATGGCGGGATGCGACTCGATAGCTCTCCTGGAGCCGAGATTTCAGATTTGCCACATATTCAGAGTGTGTTTTGCACTGTGGTTCTGGAATTGGAAGACCAAAGGCTAGGTCAATGAGCAATCGAGGAGAGCGTCCGAACATAAGTTCGTATGGTGCGTATCCAGTTACGTCATTTCGTGTGCAATTATATGCATGCACGAGAGGTTTTACATGTTCTTTCCACTTAGATTTTTGTTTGTTTTCCAAAGTTCCAAGCATGCTTAAGAGAGTCCTATTAAAACGTTCCACCGGGTTTCCACGTGGATGATACGGTGTGGTTCGAGATTTCTTAATGCCGGTGACTTCGCAGAGTTCTCTGATGAGTTTGGACTCAAAATCAGGTCCTTGATCTGTATGTATTCTTTCAGGAAAACCATAATGAACAATGAAATTGTCCCATAAGCACTTGGCGACTGTTCGAGCTGTTTGATTGGTGGTTGGAAATGCCATTGCGTACTTAGTAAAATGGTCTGTAAGTACCAGAATATCCTTGACATTCGAAGAATCTGGCTCAAGGCTCAAGAAATCCATACAGATGAGCTCTAAAGGACGAGAGGTGCGAATGTTGACCATTGGAGCAGCTTTCTCAGGGGGTGCCTTCCGTCTGACGCAGCGAGGACAGGTTCGTATATGGGTTTCCACGTCATTTGCCAGTTTCGGCCAGAAAAAGCGCGACCGAACAAGATCTAGAGTGCGGTCCACTCCTAGGTGACCCATGTCATTGTGCAAGCTGTGCAGGACTTGGCCTCGCAGCTCTTCAGGGAGCACCAGCTGGTGAGAGACTAGATCATCACTCTGTCTGCGTCTATACAGAAGACCATTAATAAGCTCAAGCTTGTTAAACTCTCGCAGCAAATAAGGAAGCTCGGGGAGCTCTTGGCGAAGAGTGGGAGGTGGCTTGTCCCCTGACTCAAGCGCATACACCACTTCCCCAATTCTGGGATCAGCTCTTTGCTTGGCCATTAGGTCTGACGGTGAAAGAGAAGGAACGACAGGCAGGCCATGGTCAACTTCATCAGAAAAGGCATCAGGAATTACATCGGCAGTGATGGCAAAAGACTCTACCAGCGTGATGTTTACTGGATTCGAATCAACCCCGCTGTTGGCTCGGACCAATATCCCTTGGCAAATGGCTTCAATAACACCAGGCGGCACGCAAGACACCGTGATATGTTGCTCCTGGAAGTTGTGAAGCATGTCACGTCCTTCCTGAGAGTGTGGGTTCTCAGGCATCGGTTCATGAGGCCTCCGGGACAGAGCGTCGGCATCAGTGTTCTGCTTGCCGGTTCGATATTGAAGCTTAAAGGAATAGGTGGATAAGGCAGCGAGCCAACGGTGACTAGTGGCATCGAGCTTAGCTGATGTTAGGACGTAGGTGAGCGGATTGTTGTCGGTGATTACTGTAAAGTCTGCCCCATAGAGGTAATCATGGAACTTTTCGCTTACGCTCCACTTCAAGGCCAGAAACTCTAATTTGTGTGCTGGATAGCGAGATTCGCTGTGCGATAAGCCACGGCTTGCGTGGGCGATCACGCGAAGCTTACCTTCCTGTTCCTGGTATAAGGCAGCCCCAAGGCCGGTCGTACTTGCATCCGTGCGAAGGATGTATGGCTCTTTGGGGTTTGCGAACCCAAGCACAGGTGCGGAAGTGAGCTTTTCGATCAGCGTGTCGAACGCATGTTGGCAGTCCGTGGTCCAGCGGTCTCCGAAAATCTGGCTATGAGAGAAGCATTGCCCCTTGGCTGATTTTCTGCCATGTGTTGGTCCATAGCCGCGAGTGAGATTATTCAAGGGTTTCACAATGTCAGCATAATGCTTAATAAGGTGCCTGTAATACCCGGAGAACCCAAGAAATGATCTCAACTCTTTGAGAGTCTTCGGAATTGGCCATGATTTTAAGGCGCTGATCTTTTCTGGATCGGTCTCAACTCCATGCTCAGAAACAATATGTCCCAAGTACCGGACTGATGACTGGAAGAATTTGCATTTTTCAGGAGATAGCTTGAGGCCATACTCCTTCAAGCGGTTTAGAACTCTGAGCAGGCGTCGTTCGTGTTCTTCAATGCTGTCTGAAAAAATGATGAGATCATCCAAAAATACAAGAACTTCTTTTAAGTTCAAATCCCCCATACATTTTTCCATCAAGCGCTGGAATGTACTTGGCGCATTCGTAATGCCCTGCGGCATACGGTTAAACTCCCAAAACCCGAGAGGCGTCACAAACGCTGTCTTGTGTTTGTCATCCTCGTTCATTTCAATTTGGTAGTATCCGGACTTCAAGTCGAGTACTGAGAACCATTTTGAACCGTTGAGTGCTGAAAAGGTTTCCTCAAGGTTTGGAAGAGCGTAGGCGTCTTTTATCGTCTGCTGATTAAGCTTACGATAGTCGATACAAAGTCGAATGTCACCATTTTTCTTCCGAACCACGACTATTGGCGATGAGAACGGAGATTCAGACTCTCGGATAACTCCTGCGGCCAACAGTTCCTGAAGGTGTTTCCTGAAGGCCGCAACATCGTTGGGGTGTATGGGCCTGGCCCGATGCTTAAAAGGAGTTTGGTCATGAAGCCGAATGTTATGTCTCACCTGAGTTGTACAGCCAAAGTCGAGATCGTGGTGAGCAAAGACTTCTGGTAGTTCATTGAGCTTGCTGGTAATACGCTCTTTCCATTCTGGTGGAAGACTTGAGTCTCCAAAATTGAAGTTCAGAGGGCCTTTGGGTTCTGGGAGTTCAGTGGGCTTCACCTCTTGCCGGGAGATCACAGCTTGGCATGCCCAGAGATCGCTGATGATGGACAGAGGTGGTATAAAGAGCGGCTGATCGGTATGATTGGCAAGGATCACTGGAACTTTATGTGGAGCCTGCATCGGTAGCGTGATCAAGCATGTCTTGA
This sequence comes from Telmatherina bonti, assembly GCF_933228915.1. Taxonomy (NCBI): domain Eukaryota; kingdom Metazoa; phylum Chordata; class Actinopteri; order Atheriniformes; family Telmatherinidae; genus Telmatherina; species Telmatherina bonti. The sequence goes on from NC_136613.1 coordinate 4,851,885, forward strand.
CAAAAAGGCCACCTGGCAAAGATGACTGGGGGGTCTCAACAATGGCCCATTTGCCACAAGGCCCAAAGAGTCTTGCGGTGCCCTCAAGTGTCATGGTGTGGCCTGCAGGGATGCACAAGGGGGCCTTACCTGGTGAATGAACTGTGCCGATTATTCCATTCGTCTGATGCTGCATTTGAAGCATAGCTAATACCGCCTTATAGCCCTGAGTTTGGGGCTGGAACGTAGGGCAACTGCCCCCAAGAAACTGCTCATACAAAACTTCCAAAGTGTTCATTCCAACTAGTACAGACGACTGGGTAGACGACTGTAGATCCGGAACGACAAGAGCAAGCGTCAGCACTTCAAATTCACAGCCAAGGAAATCCTTATTAAACTTGACTTTGAGCTCCACGTAGCCCAGATAAGGAACGGGCTGACCAGCGGCACCCTCGATTTGCAAGAGATTATCCAACGACTTAACAGGAAGATCCGACAAATAAGTGTTGTAGAACGAGACAGGTAATGTCGTGACCTGCGACCCGGTATCCAACAAACAGTTTACATCTTCACCAGCAATAGTTACCATTGCAGTACATTTCGACCCGACCAAACCTTTTGGCAATCCAGGCGACTTCAAAGCAAACTGGGTTTTACAGTGCTGGATTCGCTGGACTTTACCTTTTGTGGGACATTGTTTGTCCTCCCCAGTTCCGGTCTGTCCCTCGACAGGAACGGGAATCAGTTTAACGGGTCATTAGGGCCGGTTTGATTTTTCCAGGTCTGCAGTCTCTTGCTGAACCGTTCTCGTTGCTCTGCAACATGCTTGGGGTTTGGAGGGTTCTGGCATTGTGGTCTAGTGTGACCGTCTTCCCCACATCTGAAACAATAACCCGGTTTGGGTGCAGTGGAGTTTCCCATAGAGGTAGGTTTGCCGGACTTACCTCTTGATTTTTTGCTTCCTGTAAATTCCGTCGAGGACTTGTTCTGATGTGACTGACCAGTGAGCGCAGCGAGCTGTTTCTGCATGTCAGCCACCTGGTTGGCAAGTTGTTGAATGAGAGGGGTCAGGGCAGCAACAGGATCTGGTTGATTGCCAACATCAGCAACTTGCAAATTCACTGCAGCCTTTTGCTTAGTCCCCAGATGTTGCTTCATTCTAGCCGCTTTTGCTGCTTTGCGGTCCTCTTCTGTTCTGAGGAGCCACAATAGATTAGAAAATGCTGGAGGCTTTGCCTTCTTCTGGGTCAACTGCAGTTCCGAGATCAACGTGTTGTCCCAACACCCTCTACAGAATTGATTGAGTAAATGCTTGTTGACTTCAGTTTCCTGTACTCCCCCTCTTTTGACTGCGAGATTCAATGAGACTTGTAAGCGCTGTAGATATGCCGATGGCAACTCTCCCGAATCTTGAAATGTATCCATGAATTTAGCAAATAACTCGTCTCCGTCTTGCACGGCTCCATACGCAGAGTCAAGTTGTTGTAAGTAGACATCCGGTAGAGTTTCGGAGCTCAGATGTTTAACCACATCTGCGGCAGGAGGTAACAAGCTTTCCAAAATCTTCCTGGATCGGAGCAAGTCTGAGATGGCTGGGTCTTTCATGATCAAATCCACACTGGAACGCTATGTGTCATAATCAGATTCGTGGGCGGGTCGTGGGACCTTTCCAGAAAAAACACGTAATCTTTGAGACGATATGGCATGACTTGAGTGATCATCGGTCTTGACAATATGCTTGACAACGTACCTTTGTACATCAGGAGGGTTGATGTCAGAAGCGGAGAGACTAGAGAGCGAGTGTCTGGCTTGGGGTTGAGAAGGTGGAGATGTGAACTCTGTAGCACTCGTTGTGGTGAGAGGGTCTGTTGAGAGTGCGTGTGTAACCCCTGTAGATAACATACAGATAAAATGCCTTCTTTATAACTAATTCCACCACTGCCTGTAAATGAGCCGCGCTGACTTCTCGCGTGATTTCGGGCCCTTTCCGCAGGATTTCAGTAGCCATGTGATGCATGTGAATCATGTGACCGAGTACTTTTAATCATGCCGGCTCCGGCGGTTGCGAGGCACGGGGGTTGAATGGGGATAAACTGCAGCAGGGTGACTGGGCGCAAATGGGGGCAAGGGCATGTGTATCTTAGCTCCTACCGCTTGGACAGGAGGATCGTTGAGGAATTCAGCTTCCTGGGCTCGTAGCTCACCATCAACTGGGTTTAAATTGGAACAAAAGAAAGACCCAGCCTGTATAAACAGGACCAGTATATTAGCTGCTAATTGTTGACCAACAATAATTAAAGAAAAATGCTCAAAATATTTAAAGTACAAATTGGCATCTAAAGTGCACTTAAAATCATCAAGACATGTCATAATATCAAAAATCTTTTCATTACACAAAAGAGAAAAATATTTCATAGAACCATAGTTACACCTGTAACTTGAATGCATTGCAGTCTATTGAATGCGGTTCAATGCCATTGTTAACATAGCATGTGGCTAATAAGCGTCATTAGATTACATAGGGTTAGCAGCTAACACGGAGCTAATGCTAAGCTAACCATTGGAAATGAATGGAGCGCGGCTAGCGCGTGGTCACATTGATGACAAACAAACACTCACCAACTCGCAGTGACTATATTAACACGGTCACTCGCTTTGCACGGCTCTGTTCCAGTGACACACACCTAAAACAGGGTTTGGCATAATGTAAGATGATGGTAATACAGATATTAGCACGATCTAAGTTGTCCAAAGTGATTGTTTACCTGCTGCAGCTTATCCCCATTCAACCCCCGTGCCTCGCAACCGCCGGAGCCGGCATGATTAAAAGTACTCGGTCACATGATTCACGTGCATCACGTGGCTACTGAAATCCCGCGGAAAGGGCCCGAAATCACGCGAGAAGTCAGCGCGGCTCATTTACAGGCAGTGGTGGAATTAGTTATAAAGAAGGCATTTTATCTGTATGTTATCTACAGGGGTTACACGTGCTGCAACCGGAAGCCAGTGAAGAGCGATTAGCAGCGGAGTGACATGAGCCCGTTTGGGTTACAGGCAGTGGTGGAATTAGAACGCTGCGGCGTTCTGGATCATCTGCAGAGGTTTAACCAGCATGCAGGCAGACCTGCCAGTAGGGAACTGCAGCAATCGATGCGCAAGATGACCAGACCCTGAACCAACAGCTGGGTCGTGTGTTCTGTCTGGTATGGTCTGATTCTCTTGATGTTGTAGAGAGCATATCAACAGGTACGAGCAACCGAGGCAACATGGACCTTAAAGGTCAGCTGGTCATCCACCATGACCCCAAGATTCTGGGCAGCAGGCGTAGGAACAAGTGTGACAGAGTCAAACTTCACACTCAGTTGCGGATGTAAGGAAGGATTGGCTGGACAGACAATGAGCTCTGTCTTGGACAGATTGAGCTGAAGGTGGTGAGCCTTCATCCATGCCGAGATATCAGCAAGGCAAGCTGATATTCTCATTGAGATGGTTGTGTCATCCGGAGGAAAGGAGAAGAAAAGCTAAATGTCATCAGTATAACAGTGGTAGGAGAAGCCGTGATTGCACCAAGTGAGGAGGTGTATAGTGAGAAGAGAAGAGGGCCGAGCACCGACCCTTGAGGCACCCCTGTTTTCAACTCATGAGATCTGGACACTTCTCCTCGCCAGGATACTCTGAAGGATCTTCCTGAGAGGTAGGACGAGAACCAGGAGAGGACAGATCCAGAGATGCCGAGCTCAGAGAGTGTGGAGAGGAGAATCTGATGGTTCCCTGTGTCAAAAGCAGCAGACAGGTCCAGAAGTATCAGGACTGAGGATTGACCAGTGGATCTGGTCCAGCAGGACCAGGACTGAGGATTGACCAGTGGATCTGGTCCAGCAGGACCAGGACTGAGGATTGACCAGTGGATCTGGTCCAGCAGGATCAGGACTGAGGATTGACCAGTGGATCTGGCAAGCCGGAGGGAATCGGTAACAGACAGGAGAGCAGTTTCAGTGGAATGGCCTTGACTAAAGCCAGACTGATATGGATCAAAAAGGTTTTCATCCTGGAGGAACTGCAAGACTTGGCTGAAGACTGAACCCTCTAGTAGTTTAGATAAGAAAGGCACCAGCGAGACCGGCCGGTAGTTTTCAACCTGGACTGGGTCGAGTGTGGGTTTCTTCAGCAGCGGGGTGACCCGAGCTTGCTTGAAGACAGAGGGAAAGACACCAGATTCAAGAGAGGAGTTGATAATATGAATTACTGCAGCTTTGATTGTAGGAGAAATGCTCTGCAGGATATCGGTAGGAACCAGATCAAGTGCACAGGTAGTGGGTTTAGAGTTCTGTAGAAGCTTTAGGACTTCCTTCTCATTCAGAGTGCGGAAGGAGCAAAATGAAGCACAACTAGCTGGATGTGGTGGACTGAGCTGGTCAGGCTCAGAGAACTGATTACTGATGGTAGCAACCTTTTTGGTAAAAAAAGGATGCAAACATTTCTGCAGTCAGCGTGGCGGGAGGCTGAGCAGGTGGTGGAGAGAGTTGAATGCCATGAACAGCTGTCTTGCGTTAGGAGCATTGCCGATCTTGTTCTGATAGAAGTCTATCTTGGCAGCCTTTAGGCTGGATGTGAAGACTGAGAGCTGAAGCCGGTACTCTGAGTCAGTGAGTTCATTAGATTTGCACCACTGTCTTTCTGTTGCCCTGAGACCTGCTCTGTGACGTCTTAGGACCTCAGTGAGCCATGGACTGAGTGGATTCTTTCTGGCTGGTTTAGACAGCAGAGGACAGAGTTTGTTGAGAGAGGAGGCAAGAGAGGAGCAGAGTGTTTCTGTAGCCTCATTAGTAAACAGTGAGGAGAAGTCTGAATAAGAGGGGAGGGTAGAGTTAACCTCATCAGGCAGTTGTGCGGGACTTAGCGATCTCAGGTTTCTGCAGTAGGAAACCGTCCTCGGAACCTCTTGGGTGTCATGAGAGAGAAGGGCTGAGAATTTGACCAGGAAGTGGTCTGAAAGGTGCAGCGGAGTGACAGACAGATGAACTGAGGAGCCGTTTCTGGTCAGTACCAAGTCAAGAGCATTGCCAGCTTTGTGTGTTGGAGGAGTCTGGACCAGCCTGAGATTGAAGGAGTTGATGAGGTTCAAAAAGTCATTGGCCTGAGTTTTGCCAGTGTGAATATTTAAGTCTCCCATGACAATTAGGGGTGTGCCATCATCAGGTATGTCAGAGAGTAGCATGTCCATCTCAGAGATAAAGTCATTCATACTGCCTCCTGGAGGGCGATATATGACCAGAATGTATGTATTGGTAGGAGCAGAGACCTTTTTTGCATGATATTTGAGTGCTGAGTGGGAAGCCAAAGGACAGAGAGAGGTAAAGTTCCATTCTTTAGGAAGCAGGATGCCCGTTCCACCTCCTCGTCCGGTAGAGCGAGGTGTATGAGTAGCTTAACATCAACCGGGAAAGCTGCAACAGTGCATTTGTTATTGATAAATGATCAGTATTAACAGACCTGCTTTGTCATTAATTTACTGACACGCTGTTTTCTCCAACGGAGTAGGACGGGAACTCGTCATTCAGATGCCCCGCCTCTCTGCCATCTACCTGCCGCCTCTCTGCCATCTACCTGCCACCTCTCTGCCATCTACCTGCCACCTCTCTGCCATCTACCTGCCACCTCTCTACCTGCCACCTCTCTGCCATCTACCTGCCGCCTATCTGCCATCTACCTACCACCTCTCTGCCATCTACCTGCCACCTCTCTACCATCTACCTGCCACCTCTCTGCCATCTTCTGCCGCCTCTCTACCATCTACCTGCCACCTCTCTACCATCTACCTACCGCCTCTCTACCATCTACCTGCCATCTCTCTACCATCTACCTGCCACCTCTCTACCATCTACCTGCCACCTCTCTGCCATCTACCTGCCACCTCTCTCCCATCTACCTGCCGCCTCTCTACCATCTACCTGCCGCCTCTCTGCCATCTACCTGCCACCTCTCTACCATCTACCTACCGCCTCTCTACCATCTACCTGCCATCTCTCTACCATCTACCTGCCGCCTCTCTGCCATCTACCTGCCGCCTCTCTACCATCTACCTGCCGCCTCTCTACCATCTACCTGCCTCCTCTCTACCATCTACCTGCCGCCTCTCTGCCATCTACCTGCCACCTCTCTACCATCTACCTGCCGCCTCTCTACCATCTACCTGCCGCCTCTCTGCCATCTACCTGCCACCTCTCTACCATCTACCTGCCACCTCTCTGCCATCTACCTGCCACCTCTCTCCCATCTACCTGCCGCCTCTCTACCATCTACCTGCCGCCTCTCTGCCATCTACCTGCCACCTCTCTACCATCTACCTGCCACCTCTCTGCCATCTACCTGCCACCTCGCTACCATCTACCTGCCGCCTCTCTACCATCTACCTGCCGCCTCTCTGCCATCTACCTGCCACCTCTCTACCTGCCACCTCTCTGCCATCTACCTGCCGCCTATCTGCCATCTACCTGCCGCCTCTCTACCATCTACCTGCCACCTCTCTGCCATCTACCTGCCACCTCTCTACCATCTACCTGCCACCTCTCTGCCATCTACCTGCCGCCTCTCTGCCATCTACCTGCCACCTCTCTACCATCTACCTGCCACCTCTCTGCCATCTACCTGCCACCTCTCTCCCATCTACCTGCCGCCTCTCTACCATCTACCTGCCGCCTCTCTGCCATCTACCTGCCGCCTCTCTGCCATCTACCTGCCACCTCTCTACCATCTACCTGCCACCTCTCTGCCATCTACCTGCCACCTCTCTACCATCTACCTGCCGCCTCTCTGCCATCTACCTGCCACCTCTCTACCATCTACCTACCGCCTCTCTACCATCTACCTGCCATCTCTCTACCATCTACCTGCCGCCTCTCTGCCATCTACCTGCCGCCTCTCTACCATCTACCTGCCGCCTCTCTACCATCTACCTGCCTCCTCTCTACCATCTACCTGCCGCCTCTCTGCCATCTACCTGCCACCTCTCTACCATCTACCTGCCGCCTCGCAACCATCTACCTGCCGCCTCTCTGCCATCTACCTGCCGCCTCTCTGCCATCTACCTGCCGCCTCTCTGCCATCTACCTGCCGCCTCTCTGCCATCTACCTGCCACCTCTCTACCATCTACCTGCCGCTTCTCTACCATCTACCTGCCGCCTCTCTGCCATCTACCTGCCACCTCTCTACCATCTACCTGCCACCTCTCTGCCATCTACCTGCCACCTCTCTGCCATCTACCTGCCACCTCTCTGCCATCTACCTGCCACCTCTCTGCCATCTACCTGCCACCTCTCTGCCATCTACCTGCCGCCTCTCTGCCATCTACCTGCCACCTCTCTGCCATCTACCTGCCACCTCTCTGCCATCTACCTGCCACCTCTCTGCCATCTACCTGCCACCTCTCTACCATCTACCTGCCACCTCTTTGCCATCTACCTGCCGCCTCTCTCCCATCTACCTGCCGCCTCTCTACCATCTACCTGCCGCCTCTCTGCCATCTACCTGCCACCTCTCTACCATCTACCTGCCACCTCTCTGCCATCTACCTGCCACCTCGCTACCATCTACCTGCCGCCTCTCTACCATCTACCTGCCGCCTCTCTGCCATCTACCTGCCACCTCTCTACCTGCCACCTCTCTGCCATCTACCTGCCGCCTATCTGCCATCTACCTACCACCTCTCTGCCATCTACCTGCCACCTCTCTGCCATCTACCTGCCACCTCTCTACCATCTACCTGCCACCTCTCTGCCATCTTCTGCCGCCTCTCTACCATCTACCTGCCACCTCTCTGCCATCTACCTGCCGCCTCTCTGCCATCTACCTGCCACCTCTCTACCATCTACCTGCCACCTCTCTGCCATCTACCTGCCACCTCTCTCCCATCTACCTGCCGCCTCTCTACCATCTACCTGCCACCTCTCTACCATCTACCTGCCGCCTCTCTACCATCTACCTGCCACCTCTCTACCATCTACCTGCCACCTCTCTGCCATCTACCTGCCACCTCTCTCCCATCTACCTGCCGCCTCTCTACCATCTACCTGCCGCCTCTCTGCCATCTACCTGCCGCCTCTCTGCCATCTACCTGCCACCTCTCTACCATCTACCTGCCACCTCTCTGCCATCTACCTGCCACCTCTCTACCATCTACCTGCCGCCTCTCTGCCATCTACCTGCCACCTCTCTACCATCTACCTACCGCCTCTCTACCATCTACCTGCCATCTCTCTACCATCTACCTGCCGCCTCTCTGCCATCTACCTGCCGCCTCTCTGCCATCTACCTGCCGCCTCTCTACCATCTACCTGCCGCCTCTCTACCATCTACCTGCCTCCTCTCTACCATCTACCTGCCGCCTCTCTGCCATCTACCTGCCACCTCTCTACCATCTACCTGCCGCCTCGCAACCATCTACCTGCCGCCTCTCTGCCATCTACCTGCCGCCTCTCTGCCATCTACCTGCCGCCTCTCTGCCATCTACCTGCCGCCTCTCTGCCATCTACCTGCCGCCTCTCTGCCATCTACCTGCCGCCTCTCTGCCATCTACCTGCCACCTCTCTACCATCTACCTGCCACCTCTCTGCCATCTACCTGCCACCTCTCTACCATCTACCTGCCGCCTCTCTGCCATCTACCTGCCGCCTCTCTACCATCTACCTACCGCCTCTCTACCATCTACCTGCCATCTCTCTACCATCTACCTGCCGCCTCTCTGCCATCTACCTGCCGCCTCTCTACCATCTACCTGCCGCCTCTCTACCATCTACCTGCCTCCTCTCTGCCATCTACCTGCCGCCTCTCTGCCATCTACCTGCCACCTCTCTACCATCTACCTGCCGCCTCGCAACCATCTACCTGCCGCCTCTCTGCCATCTACCTGCCGCCTCTCTGCCATCTACCTGCCGCCTCTCTGCCATCTACCTGCCGCCTCTCTGCCATCTACCTGCCACCTCTCTACCATCTACCTGCCGCCTCTCTACCATCTACCTGCCGCCTCTCTGCCATCTACCTGCCACCTCTCTACCATCTACCTGCCACCTCTCTGCCATCTACCTGCCACCTCTCTGCCATCTACCTGCCACCTCTCTGCCATCTACCTGCCACCTCTCTGCCATCTACCTGCCACCTCTCTGCCATCTACCTGCCGCCTCTCTGCCATCTACCTGCCACCTCTCTGCCATCTACCTGCCACCTCTCTGCCATCTACCTGCCACCTCTCTGCCATCTACCTGCCACCTCTCTGCCATCTACCTGCCACCTCTCTGCCATCTACCTGCCGCCTCTCTGCCATCTACCTGCCACCTCTCTACCATCTACCTGCCACCTCTCTGCCATCTACCTGCCACCTCTCTACCATCTACCTGCCACCTCTCTGCCATCTACCTGCCACCTCTCTGCCATCTACCTGCCACCTCTCTACCATCTACCTGCCACCTCTCTGCCATCTACCTGCCGCCTCTCTGCCATCTACCTGCCACCTCGCTACCATCTACCTGCCGCCTCTCTACCATCTACCTGCCGCCTCTCTGCCATCTACCTGCCACCTCTCTACCATCTACCTGCCACCTCTCTGCCATCTACCTGCCACCTCGCTACCATCTACCTGCCGCCTCTCTACCATCTACCTGCCGCCTCTCTGCCATCTACCTGCCACCTCTCTACCTGCCACCTCTCTGCCATCTACCTGCCGCCTATCTGCCATCTACCTACCACCTCTCTGCCATCTACCTGCCACCTCTCTGCCATCTACCTGCCACCTCTCTACCATCTACCTGCCACCTCTCTGCCATCTTCTGCCGCCTCTCTACCATCTACCTGCCACCTCTCTGCCATCTACCTGCCGCCTCTCTGCCATCTACCTGCCACCTCTCTACCATCTACCTGCCACCTCTCTGCCATCTACCTGCCACCTCTCTCCCATCTACCTGCCGCCTCTCTACCATCTACCTGCCACCTCTCTACCATCTACCTGCCGCCTCTCTACCATCTACCTGCCACCTCTCTACCATCTACCTGCCACCTCTCTGCCATCTACCTGCCACCTCTCTCCCATCTACCTGCCGCCTCTCTACCATCTACCTGCCGCCTCTCTGCCATCTACCTGCCGCCTCTCTGCCATCTACCTGCCACCTCTCTGCCATCTACCTGCCACCTCTCTGCCATCTACCTGCCACCTCTCTGCCATCTACCTGCCACCTCTCTACCATCTACCTGCCGCCTCTCTGCCATCTACCTGCCACCTCTCTACCATCTACCTACCGCCTCTCTACCATCTACCTGCCATCTCTCTACCATCTACCTGCCGCCTCTCTACCATCTACCTGCCGCCTCTCTGCCATCTACCTGCCGCCTCTCTACCATCTACCTGCCGCCTCTCTACCATCTACCTGCCTCCTCTCTACCATCTACCTGCCGCCTCTCTGCCATCTACCTGCCACCTCTCTACCATCTACCTGCCGCCTCGCAACCATCTACCTGCCGCCTCTCTGCCATCTACCTGCCGCCTCTCTGCCATCTACCTGCCGCCTCTCTGCCATCTACCTGCCGCCTCTCTGCCATCTACCTGCCGCCTCTCTGCCATCTACCTGCCGCCTCTCTGCCATCTACCTGCCACCTCTCTACCATCTACCTGCCACCTCTCTGCCATCTACCTGCCACCTCTCTACCATCTACCTGCCGCCTCTCTGCCATCTACCTGCCGCCTCTCTACCATCTACCTACCGCCTCTCTACCATCTACCTGCCATCTCTCTACCATCTACCTGCCGCCTCTCTGCCATCTACCTGCCGCCTCTCTACCATCTACCTGCCGCCTCTCTACCATCTACCTGCCTCCTCTCTGCCATCTACCTGCCGCCTCTCTGCCATCTACCTGCCACCTCTCTACCATCTACCTGCCGCCTCGCAACCATCTACCTGCCGCCTCTCTGCCATCTACCTGCCGCCTCTCTGCCATCTACCTGCCGCCTCTCTGCCATCTACCTGCCGCCTCTCTGCCATCTACCTGCCACCTCTCTACCATCTACCTGCCGCCTCTCTACCATCTACCTGCCGCCTCTCTGCCATCTACCTGCCACCTCTCTACCATCTACCTGCCACCTCTCTGCCATCTACCTGCCACCTCTCTGCCATCTACCTGCCACCTCTCTGCCATCTACCTGCCACCTCTCTGCCATCTACCTGCCACCTCTCTGCCATCTACCTGCCGCCTCTCTGCCATCTACCTGCCGCCTCTCTGCCATCTACCTGCCACCTCTCTGCCATCTACCTGCCACCTCTCTGCCATCTACCTGCCACCTCTCTGCCATCTACCTGCCACCTCTCTGCCATCTACCTGCCGCCTCTCTGCCATCTACCTGCCACCTCTCTACCATCTACCTGCCACCTCTCTGCCATCTACCTGCCACCTCTCTACCATCTACCTGCCACCTCTCTGCCATCTACCTGCCACCTCTCTGCCATCTACCTGCCACCTCTCTACCATCTACCTGCCACCTCTCTGCCATCTACCTGCCGCCTCTCTGCCATCTACCTGCCGCCTCTCTGCCATCTACCTGCCACCTCGCTACCATCTACCTGCCGCCTCTCTACCATCTACCTGCCGCCTCTCTGCCATCTACCTGCCACCTCTCTGCCATCTACCTGCCACCTCTCTGCCATCTACCTGCCGCCTCTCTGCCATCTACCTGCCACCTCTCTGCCATCTACCTGCCACCTCTCTGCCATCTACCTGCCACCTCTCTACCATCTACCTGCCGCCTCTCTGCCATCTACCTGCCACCTCTCTACCATCTTCCTGCCGCCTCTCTACCATCTACCTGCCGCCTCTCTGCCATCTACCTGCCACCTCTCTACCATCTACCTGCCACCTCTCTGCCATCTACCTGCCACCTCTCTCCCATCTACCTGCCGCCTCTCTACCATCTACCTGCCGCCTCTCTGCCATCTACCTGCCACCTCTCTACCATCTACCTACCGCCTCTCTACCATCTACCTGCCATCTCTCTACCATCTACCTGCCGCCTCTCTGCCATCTACCTGCCGCCTCTCTACCATCTACCTGCCGCCTCTCTACCATCTACCTGCCTCCTCTCTACCATCTACCTGCCGCCTCTCTGCCATCTACCTGCCACCTCTCTACCATCTACCTGCCGCCTCTCTACCATCTACCTGCCGCCTCTCTGCCATCTACCTGCCACCTCTCTACCATCTACCTGCCGCCTCGCAGCCATCTACCTGCCGCCTCTCTGCCATCTACCTGCCGCCTCTTTACAATTTACCTCCCGCCACTCTACCATCTACCTGCCGCCTCTCTGCCATCTACCTGCCGCTTACTCCCTGCTTTACTTCTGCCTCCGTGCCGTGTTCCTACTTGCTCCCTGCCAGCTCTCTGCCGCCTCCCCGCCAGCTTACTGCCGGCTCTCTGCTGGCTCTCCACCTTCTCCCTTCTGCCTCCCTCTGTGCTCCACATTTGTCAAGAAGCCATCAGCCTCTGCGGACTGGAATATTTAACTTTAAATGCAACGCTTTCATTAGGACACGGCTGCCCTCATATTCCACAGAGAGCCTCATAATGAGAAAAATGATGAGAAAATGTTTTCAGAGGCCTCCAGGACAAGTTAATTTTCTGTGTCAGTGCTGACATTTTGCTCTAATTAAAATGAAACATTAGAAAGAAGACGTGTCATCGGCGATGTCAGGTATTAAACAGCTATATGGACAAAAGTTCCAGGTCAGTCTGTGTGATGAATCCCTGGAATAATTAGCAGAAATAACTTCTCATATAACCAAGTTTAATTAGGAGGAGCAGTGATAATGTTATCACTTACGTTTCAGAGGGAGAAAAATTATTTCATGAATTTCCAAACCAAGAAAGATCTGACTTAATTGAACTTCTGAATCTTGAGTTTTTACTAAGAGTCGAGGATCTGTACGTTGGTCAGAACACACCATACACACTTCTCCTCATTTAGCTGAAATCTAAACGGGTTTTTGCTTCAGCTGCAGATGGATTTAACGTTGTTCTTTTACATTTCTCATTAAAAAAAAATGCAATAATTATATGTTAAAACCACCAAATATGGAGTTTATTCATATTATTTCAGCCCTTTAAATCCCAGTTTAACATGGTGATACTTTTATTGTACCAGTTTTATCCTTTTTCTTGTTGCACTTCTGTTATGTATCCTTAAAAGCTTTAAAGGTGCAGTTTGTAAAAAGAAGTTACAGATTAATGACAGAAAAAAAAACATACAATTGTGATGTTTATATTGTATTTGGATGAAACATTTATATATGCTCACCATGTATCTACATAGATGGCAACTGCCACTATTTTACTACACTGTCTCTGAATGGACAAACAAGCTTTAAAACTGTATTTTGATCAGTGCTAGAGCACTGTTTGGGATAAGTAATGCCTTAAAAAGCACCACAGAAGAAGACAGAACACACATAGGGTGTTTATGCATTCAGGGTCTGCACACCTCCAAGTGCGCAGACCGCGTAGGCAACGAAGTGTTCTAAGTGGTCTGCACACACCGAAGTGCGCTGACGCCAGTAAAATGAGACGGCGTATCTAGTGTACAAGAATTACCCATAGTTGTCCAGTCCTCCGTTGCCTAGCAACTACATATGCCAAGTTTATCCTATTAGTGATCCCATTCTTCCACAAAAAGACACAAAAATATGTTTAAAATGACAGAAAATAGTGCCAGTAATTTCACTTTAATTTCTTTTAATTTTCCATTGTGTGTAAATGAGCAACATGAGGAGGAGGCGGTTTAGACAAGCTCTCCTCTGGCTGACAGCTCATCCTGTCAAGCTGACGTTAACTTCTGTGGAAAATAATCCTTGTTAGACACATATACAGTCATCCTCATATGTATTCATACCCTCCCATTAAGGAAGGAGAAAAACTGCTGAAAAGTATTACAAAAGTAATAATAAATAAAAGTTTTATGAAAATCATGACATTATTTTCTAATTCTGATTCAGTAAAAAAAAAAAAAAATTAAAAAGCAAAGAAAACACGATAAATAATAAGTGTTACATCACTCATAATTTTTTTTTTTTTTTTTTTTTAATCCTGTGATGTTTCCACTCCAGTCAGGTGTTTTCTGTTCCTCTCAGTCAGACTTCTGCACCTGTTGACAGGTATTTTGTCCCACTGTTCAACAGAAAAGTCTATAATTTATCCAGGACACATTTGTGTGTGTTTTTTTTTCTTTAACTCAGTTAGATGACAGTGTCTTATATCACTCGATTATAATTTAGCACATGTTTAATTATTGTTCCTTATTCCAGTCTCCAGTTATCTGAGTGACTGGAATAAATTCAGCCTTTTCTTTAATGAAAGGGGATGAAGACATCGGGGGGACAACTGGAATAAAATTAATTTGTGGTTATTGGACACCATGCCACTGTCCTTTGTTTGTCTGCTGGGACAAATATGTGTGTATATATATATATATATATATATATATATATATATATATATATATATATATATATATAAAAATAAATAAATAAACAGTCTGGCTGGAGTGGTACCTACACCAGCGATCTGCTGCTCATTCTTTGAACGCAATGAATTCTGGGATAGGAGGGTGCTTAGGATGCATCTCTTGTATCCTTCATTTCAAACTAATCTGGAGCCAAACGAAGTGCGGATTCGAAGGGTGGACTCAATGAAGGCTTTAAATTGAGACAGCACTTGGCACACCACTTGGCGCATGCAACCAACAAATTCATACTTGGAAGTGTGCAGACCCTGAATTGAGAAACACTCATATTTTTTTTGCAGTGCTTCGTGGCTGAACCTGGGGTTGCTGGATCCACTCACTCATGAAAACATCTTTATGTCTAGAGAAAGTTCATCTTCTCAATGCCACTGTAATATCACTACTGTATTATACCCATTTTTACCATTAAATGGTGGTTGTGCCACACAATAGACCTTTAAACCAAGTGGTTATTTCATCAACTCAACTCATTAGTAACTAAATTATTTTACCAGATTTTGATGTAATGATTCCACTGGTTGCTTATGTGGATGGTAAGCTAATACAACTGGACTTGGTCTTTAAATGAAGCCCATCCACCCTAATATATACAGAAATTGACTTGTTTAATCGTTTTAATTGAAAATAGTAATATATTATAATAAAACTTGCATTGAAAGGTTTTAAATAAATTTAAAATACTTTATACTGCAGCTGCAGTCTGCGTTAGCTACAGTAAGACTTAGTTGCAGTCAAGGTTAGCTACAGTCTGTGTTAGATTTATCTTTATCTTTTTTTATATTTATTTGGATCCCTATTAGCTGCAGCAAAACTGCAGCTATTCTTCCTGGGGTCCAACACATAGAAAGCAGAACATTTCACATTATAAGCAAGCAAAAAATAAAAGTAAATATATTATTGAAAAAATGTAAATAAATAAAACATAATTCTATTACATGCTCAGCAATAAACCAGAAACCATTCGTATATTCTATTCCATAACATTGATAAATGTTCTGTATGTATATATTATTCTAGCAAAAGATCCTTTTTACTAAGATATTTATATCATTTATTTATTTTATAAATATAACTGACAGTGTTATATGTATATATTTAAGAGATATTTGTTTATTAACAATTTCACATTTTTATAGTAACATCTATTTGCAAATGTTTGGGAAGACAATTCCACGTCAACATAGCTCTGTAGATCACCTTTTTTTTTTTTTTTTTTTTTTTTAATATTTTGTATTTGTCTGTAGCAATGAAAAAAGACCTCTGATGTATGTCCCAATTCAGAGTTAGCTGTAGTCTGCGTTAGCTACAGTCAGGATTAGCTACAGTCAGAGCTAGCAACTTTCATAGTCAGCGACAGACAGAGTTAGTGACAGTCAGAGTTAGCTGCAGTCAGAGTTAGCAAAAGTCAGAGTTAGCAAAAGTCGGGATTAGCTACAGTCAGAGCTAGTGACTTTCAGAGTTGGCAACAGACAGAGTTAGTGACAGTCAAAGTTAGCTGCAGTCAGAGTTAGCAAAAGTCAGAGTCAGCGACAGTCGGAGTTAGTGACAGAGTTAGTGACAGTCAGAGTTAGCTGCAGTCAGCTACCTGTAATCTGTGTTAGCTGCCGTCAGAGTTAGTGACAGTCAGAGTCAGCGACAGTCAGAGTTAGCTGCAGTCAGGATTAGCTACAGTCAGAATAAGCAACAGACAGAGTTAGCAACAGACAGAGTTAGCTACAGTCAGGGTTAGCTGCAGTCAGAGTTAGCGACAGTCAGAGTTAACGACAGTCAGGGTTAGCGACAGTCAGGGTTAGCGACAGTCAGGATTAGCTACAGTCAGAATAAGCAACAGACAGAGTTAGCAACAGACAGAGTTAGCTACAGTCAGGGTTAGCTGCAGTCAGAGTTAGCGACAGTCAGAGTTAACGACAGTCAGGGTTAGCGACAGTCAGGGTTAGCGACAGTCAGAGTTAGCGACAGTCAGAGTTAGCGACAGTCAGAGTTAGCTGTAGTCAGCTACCTGTAGTCTGTGTTAGCTGCAGTCAGAGTTAGCTACAGTCAGGATTAGCTACAGTCAGGATTAGCTGCAGTCAGAGTTAGCAACAGACAGAGTTAGCAACAGTCAGGGTTCAGTGATAATTTGTTGGGTTAGAAGCTCACACAGGAAATAATCATCTCCCTACGTTAAGAATCCAATTTAAATATTCAGAAAGTTATTTGGATCATCATCAAAACCTATTCTATTTCTGACTCCACCTTGATGGAGATAATAAAACACACGAATATGTTTTGTTGTTTGTTTTCTGTTTATTTCTGTATTTTTTCTTGTTTTTGTTGGTATGATTTTAACTCTGGAGAACGTTGGTTAGCTGCTGTTGAGTCGGATCCTCTGCGGCTGAAACTGGACTGTATGAATCCACAACAGACTGTCTGCAGCTGTTTAATGATGCAGTGAAAACAGGGCGACAGTAAATAGACCCCACTCGTCACTGAGTCAACCCACATCTGCACCACTCAGGCTGCCCTCTGTGACCCACTGAGCTCCGACAACCACAAATCCCACAAGTTGAGCCCCCTGGGACAACGAGAGGTGTCGGACTCCTCGGCCTCTGCGCTGTGATTGGCCGCTACACGATGCGAGCTGACAGAAACATGAGGCGGGTCGGCATCAGGAGAGCAGGATGACTAATGTCATCTGCCTGGAGACCTCAGCTCCTCACAGCAAACCGCAGACTCGCTGCTTTTACACTGAATTCATATCATCCACTGCTTCTACTCCTGAGTGACGTTCAGATAACAAACAGATCAACAGGACAAAAATAATGTGGAGGATTAAAGAAATAAAGCAGGAATATGAAGTCACGTTAGATCTGGTTTCTTCATCATGAATACGAGCCAACAGCTGACAGTCTACTGTCACAAATCTACCGCCAGGTCAGAGACTTTATCTGATCAGGAATCTGCAGCCTGCAAGCCTGAGTTTTACTTAGGAGTCCAACAGCAGCTGGACCAAAGTTCTCCAGATGTTTCTCCTGCTTTCCAATAAAATGCCCATTTTATCATGGAGGTTTCAGAATAAAACCTCCCTAGTCCAGGTCCCGGTCTAGGTAGAGGACCTGATCCAGGTCCCAGTCTAGTTCGAGGACCTGGTCCAGGTAGAAGTCCCAGTCTAGGTAGAGGACCTGGTCCAGGTCCCAGTCTAGGTAGAGGACCTGGTGCAGGTGGAGGTCCCGGTCTAGGTCAAGGTCCTGGTCTACGTAGAGGTCCTGATCCAGGTAGAGGACCTGATCCAAGAAGAGGTACTGGTCAAGGTAGAGGTCCTGGTCCACATAGATGTCTTGGTGCAGGTAGAGGACCTGGTCTAGGTAAAGGACCTGGTGCAGGTGGAGGTCCTGGTCTAGGTAGAGGTCCTGGTTTAGGTAGAGGACCTGGTCTAGGTAGAGGTCCTGGTTTAGGTAGAGGATCTGGTCTATGTAGAGGACCTGGTCCAAGTAGAGGATCTGGTGTAGGTGCAGGTGGAGGTCTTGGTCCAGGTAGAGGTCCTGGTTATCAGGATTTCTTACTAAATTAAATAAAAGTAATTAGATTTATATATATCAGACTTTGTTCTGTTATTCTGGCATCAAACGATAAATGTTTTACAGATTTGCACTGATGGAAAATAACCAGCAGAATTGTGATTATCAATAATCATTCCAGGTTAGTTATCAGGACTGATTAGTGATCAGTGATTAGTCTGATCAGATGTTTAGGAACCCTGTAAAGGACCCGGCAGACCAGCCACGGTCTCAGAGACCACCATGTGTCAACCAGACCACCTCGCGGCCATTGAGCCGGTAACCAGATGGAAAATAACATATTGTGCTGCATGTTTGCTGTAAAATCGTGAGAAAAGTGGCTAATTTTTCTCTTCGTGTGACCAAATCTGCAGATTTTCTGTCATCACGCCACCGCTGACAGCTCAGGCGACTGTGAATCACACTGAAAATCTCTCAGACACGTTTGATGCAGAAATAAATCTGAGGATCAAAGTGTGAATCAAAGCGAGGAGCTAAAAAGAGTTTATAGAAGTTTTCCTGACGAAGGCGGCGGCGTGGATGAGGGTCAGCGGCGTGGAAGGAGCCGGGAAACCTTCTGGCTGTAACCACCGTGGCAGGTAAAAATAGAAGCTTCTCATCTTTTTTTTTGTTTCTTTTTTGCATCGCCAGATAAATTCCCCAAAGCTCGCCAGCATCCTCCGAGTATAAGCGCTCTCCCACATTCAACGTTGTTAACACTTTCCAACGTGTTAATTAGAATCAGCAGCGGACCCACAAGCACAAAACCTCAACGTAACCTGAGGTTTGGGTTTTAATTAAAGCCAGTCTGATGGGAACTTTCTGAAACACCAACTCATCATGGGAACAGTCTGAGTTCTGCAGTCTGGATGAGGTCTGGACCAAAGCGCAACTTCCAGCTGTTCGAAGTGAAGCCAAAACCAGCAGTTCCCTCCTCAACCACTAGGGGCTCCAAAATAGTCATTCCCCTAGAGTCCTATGTTAAAAGGACATTTTAGCTTTAATAGGTCAGGCTTACCTTGATGACAACAGTGAGGAAAGTGAATTTTTTATAACTCATCTGTTAAAATATTAATTCATCCTAAATTGCTGCATCATTAGGGGCGTGTCCTTTTGATTGACAGGTATCCAATATTCAGCTGAAAAAGAGCAAAATCTAGCTCAACTACGGTTTTTGCTGGCTAACAGCTAGTCTTAGCTTTAGCTGGCCTACTGCTGCTATTCCATTCTATTCTATTCTATTCTATTTAACAGTCGCTTAGCAGAAACTTTTCCTAAAAGCGACTTACATCTGAGAGTGAGAACAAAACAAGGAAGGAATCAAACAGCGGTGAGTCCAGTTGGATGCAAGTTTCACCATGCTGTGCTGAAGGTAGTGATTTTTTTGTTTTGTTTCTTTATTCCTTCCCTCCCTGCAAGAGTCCATTTTGTGGAAATACGAGAAACGATTGATCACACAATTTAATCTTGAGCACAACTTTCAGTGCTGAATTGTCAGGAAGAGCTGATTCCACCTCAGTTTGGCAAATGGGAAAGCTAAATTAAATGTGGAGATACTCCTTGAAGAGCGGAGTCTTCAGCTTGCTCTGAAAAGACTCTGCAGATCAGACATAGTTTGGCAGGTCGTTCCACCACAGTGGAACAACAGACCTCCAACCTATTAGCAGGTTAGTTGCCATTATCTTCATGTTAACTCTAAGCTACAGGCAGCTCAGAGCTAACCGCACACCACAGCTTTAGCTTGCTTATGCCTACCTCTGTTAGCTGGTTAGCTCTCAGTAGCTCCACGTTAGCTCAGTTACTTCTTAGCTACAGGCAGCTCAGAACTAACAGCACATTTCAGCTTTAGCTTGCCTATACCTACCTCTGTTAGCTAGTTAGCTCTCATTAGCTGCACGTTAGCTCAGTTAGTTTTCAGCTACAGGCAACTCAGAGCTAACAGCATGCCTCAACTATAGCTTGCTTATGCCCACCTCTGTGAGCTGGTTAGCTCCCATTAGCTCCACGTTAGCTCAGTTAGTTCTTAGCTACGGATTGAAGATCCTTCAGATCTGTTCTTAAACCAAACTCAACTGTTTAATAATTGGCTCAAATCATTGAATCTTATGAAATCCACGACTAACCCTGAAAATAAACATCAAACATGTAGCCTACAAGAAACCCGACGTCTTGGTATTATTAAGATCATGATGTAAAGCAGAACGTATGAGTGGAATAATTTACTCAATCACATCAAAAATCAATTTTTTAAGTTAAAAAAAATTTCCAATTTATTATTAAAGCATAACGGAAGTTGCTAAATTTAAATCTGTATGAGGATACGTGTATAGATATACATATCTGTGTATATATGAATGCATATATCTGTTTATGTTAGTTTAGTCTTTCGTGTGTTACATGTCTAAATATTTGTATCTTCATGTGCATGTTTGTGCATGAATTATTTATTTAAATATTTTATCAACCTTGTATGTAGGAATATGATGCATCTCCATGTACATGTAAACATACTTGCGGGTACATGTTGATGGATTTTAATTGTATTTAACAGAAAGACTACAGGAAACTAACAGCTGCAAGCTAACGGGTGTCCAAATCGAAAATGAATGAATGAATGAATGAATGAATGAATGGGCTGAAACCTTTAAGATAATTCATTGGAAGTTTTAAGGCACATCCTGGAATTTTACTGTGGCTAACATGTGGAACAACCAGTTAAATGACACCAGTTCATCTTTTATTCCCAGTTCCTCTTTGTAATCTTAATTTCATCTGCTTTCGTCCACCTGCACGACACCAGCACCGTGCAGCAAATTAAACTGTTGCGCAATCAGATGATCTCAAGGACAGCTCCAGTTTTCAGCGAGGTCACATCTGCTGTGGACTAATGTCCCCCCCCGACCATATGGGACACCTTCACAGTTTATAGGAGAAGCCCTGAGGGAGAAGGCGAGCCAGAGCCGCTCGCTTGCTCGCCCGATCGCCGAGCTTCAGGGAGGCTCACGCCCTTCATTTCTAGACAGCGTGCCCTTTTTAAAATACAATCACAGAGTGTGAGTGGCAGGCTGAGCACCGTCTGTCCTACCGCAGCACAGGTCCATGTACGCCGCAGACGAAACCTCACGGTCACCGTTTTCCTTCCCCAGGTTACGATTTGCTCCATAGTAAGGAATATTTACCCCATTATGGAGAATATTTACCCCATTATGGAGAATATTTACCCCATTATGGAGAATATTTACCACATCATGGAGGATATTTACCACATCATGGAGAATATTTACCACATCATGGAGAATATTTACCCCATTATGGAGGATATTTACCCCATTATGGAGAATATTTACCCCATTATGGAGAATATTTACCCCATTATGGAGAATATTTACCACATTATGGAGAATATTTACCACATCATGGAGAATATTTACCCCATTATGGAGGATATTTACCCCCTCGTGGAGAATATTTACCCCATCATGGAGGACATTTACCCCATTGTGGAGTAGCTGGTTAGCTCCTGATGGCTCATAGATACAAGCAGTTTGGAGTTTGAAGGTTGTCAATCTCATAGTTTGAGGTAAAAACTAACTAGAAGGTTACATTTTATTGGAGGGACGGTTCTTAGGACATTCTCTCTGAGAGGTTGATCGATGAGGGAACTGGAGATCTTGGACCTGAAACCAGCTCAGACTGGATTCTGGTCCAGTTCCAGTCAGCTGATGTTTAACCTTCTAACAATCATCAGCAGGATGTAAAGATTAACTTCTAAAGCAATACTGAGGGAGAACATTTCACATTTTAATCATCTTAAACTGGAGGAGGAGGAGCTGCTGATGAAGAGCTGGTTTACGGTTTCACTTCGTCTGGAACCGGACGTCCTCTGACTGCAGCCACAGCGTTTTCCACCATCCTCTCCACCATCCGCCTGGCTGTCTGGATGGTGTTGATCCCGATGTGGGGGGTGATGATGACGTTGGACATGCTGAGGAGGACGTGGTTCCTGAGAGGAAGCAGAGGAACGTCACTGAACATCATGCTGTGCTCCTCGCGTGGCTTTTAAAGACACCAGACCTCGGTAATGGTTCAGGATGTGTCACGTCCAAGGCCGCTGCCCGGATCCTCCCCGACTGAAGAGCTTCCACCAAGGCGTCCTGGTCCACCACCTGACCTGAGACGCAAAGATCCGAGTCATCGCCTGGTCAGGAACCACAACCGCAGTGGAGTTCTCACCTCTGCTGATGTTAACCAGCGTCGCTGTGGGCTTCATGACGGACAGCTCCCTGCAGCCAATCAGGCCTCTGGTTTCTGAAGTCAGTTTGACGGCAATCATCACAAAGTCAGAACTTCTGAGCAGGTCCTCAAGGTTCTTGCAAAACGTGGCTCCAACCGCTGCCTCGTCCTCTGCACTCCTGCAAGGAATAAACATCGCATTAATCTGTTCCAGGAGGATCAGGTTCTCCTGCACGGAATAAAGATCGGATCAGATTAATCTGTTCCAGGAGGATCAGGTTCTCCTGCACGGAATAAAGATCGGATCAGATTAATCTGTTCCAGGAGGATCAGGTTCTCCTGCACGGAATAAAGATCGGATCAGATTAACGTGTTCCAGGAGGATCAGGTTTTCCTACACGGAATAAAGATCGGATCAGATTAACGTGTTCCAGGAGGATCAGGTTTTCCTACATGGAATAAAGATCGGATCAGATTAACGTGTTCCAGGAGGATCAGGTTTTCCTACACGGAATAAAGATCGGATCAGATTAACGTGTTCCAGGAGGATCAGGTTTTCCTACACGGAATAAAGATCGGATCAGATTAACGTGTTCCAGGAGGATCAGGTTTTCCTACACGGAATAAAGATCGGATTATCAGATTATCAGATGAATGTATTAACGTATTAACGTGTTCCATGAGGTTCAAGTTGTCCTGCACAGATTAAAGATCGGATCAGATTAACTTGTTCCAGGAGGATCAGGTTCTCCTGCACGTTTCTGTGTGAAGGACTCAGAGAACACAAACATGCTGAGGTTCCTGTAAACCTCCGTTCACCTCTTGGTCCTGTTGTGATACACAATCCTCATGTCGAAGCCTTTACTTCTTTGCGCGATCTTAAATCCGATGTCTCCCATTCCAACGATCCCAAGCGTGGACCCTGAGACCTGGACTCCCATCAGACTCTGTGGGATGTGGACCGTCTCTGGGTCGGTAGCTATCTTGTGACCTACGAGGAAAAATAATAAAAACCAGAATGACTCATGCAGAGACGTCCAGGGAAGCCTGAAGTTCCCATACAAGCTGAGAGATGTAGTCCCTCCAACTGATCTGGGATCTTCTCTAAATGTCTCCTCCAGGTGGGACATGCATGGACCACCTCACCAGGAGCCAGATATGTGATCCAGGTCATCTGGCCCATCTGGAGTTTTAGCCCCGCCCCTCTAAAGAAAGCTTGATGTCACTGATTAGAACTGACTTCATAACCACAAAAACTTTTCATAGTTAGTTAGTTGGCTTGTTTAGTAATGAGGATGTTTATTTAAAACATGAAACAACACACACACACACACACACACACACCACCCTGATGGAATCAAACTTTGATCTCACCATCCAGGATCAGGCGAGCCGACGCCAGAAGCAGACCCATGGCTAAGTCCGCCGTGCAGTCGCTGACCACTCCAGGTGTGTTGGCCACTTTCACCCCCAGGCTGTTGATGAAGGCTACATCCAGGTGGTCCACACCCACCCCCCCGCTGGCCACCACCTTCAGGGAGGGCAGCAGCCGGAGCAGCGCCGGCTCCACTGCGGGACAATACTTCCAGTTCAGCAGAACCTGGATCTTGGAGGCGTGGAGCTTGGGGTTCTGCAGGAAGTCTACGCAGCTGATGATCTGGAAGTGTTGTTTCACGATGTCAGCCAGCTCCGGCAGGTAACCCTGATCGCCCCCCACCTCCGAGACCAGCGCCCACGGCTTCTCCTCCATCTCCTGAGTTATAATCTAAACAGGAGCAGAAGCAGGAGCCTCCCTCTGGATCCAAACTGGAGTCCAACCTGCTGCTCGTTCGGTCCGATCAGGCAGAAACGTTTTAGTCTTTAGGAGGAATGAACCTTTGACCAGAGTGGCTGAAGTTACACATTAAGGGAGACGAGCTCAGCAGGATAAGTGTAGGGCTTTATGATTCACAAATAATGGATGACAGGAAGTGCTAGCGAACGCTGCGTGCTGGAAACTCTCTGGCTGTCAACACACATATTGTCGGGTTTTAATAATGCAGCAGAGTTCAGTAACTGTTCCACTAAAACCAGCCACAAGATGCATCAGCATTCCTTCTTTTACTGATTTTATTTTTATCATTATGTTGCATTGGCACTCTCCTCTCGCCCCCGGGTGGCCAGTCCCCCACCACAGGTCTGCCACCAAAAGTCTGGTCCTGGTCCTGGTCTGGGTGCTGGACATCTCTAAAGGTGTTCCTGGGGTCAGATTTCCAATTATGCTTTCAGATCCCACCTCATCCAGCATCAGAGCAGCAGATTTCTCATAAGTATCAGGACATTTATTCATTTGATTTTATAGGAAAGTGTCCCAAAACTTATGTTTTAAGTGTACTGGCCAATCAGGGTTTTATAGATACAGTGACATGAAGGTTTGTGGAGGCTCCTTTTCTTTATTTTTCTTTTCTTTATTCTTTAATGTTTAGTTGATTGAAGGAAATTTGTTCATGTTGGACCTGACAGCAGGAGCTAAAGAGGTGATGGTACAGAAAGATAAAAACTGCTTAATAAAAAGCACCTGAAGGAGTTGAGCAGGACAGAATGGTGTGGTCTTCTTCTGGTGTTTTATTTTTTTTATGGTTGCAAACAACTTTATAGAGCCACATTACGGCTACTAACCAAACGGCATCCTCCGGCGGTTAAAAGTGAAACCTATGCGCAAGTGCATAAAACTGCAGTTCCCCCTTCATCCACTAGGGGCTGCAAAACAGAGTGAATCCCCATAGACTCCCATGTTAAAAAGACCAACTTCACAGCAGAAATAAACATGTTTACTACAGGAATAAACATGTTTACAGCAGAAATAAACATGTAGAACAACCTCGGTTTTTAGCCGGTTAACAATGTGACTTAGCTTTAGCCTGCTTACCTCCGTTAGCTCCTGTTATCTCTGGGTTAGCTCAGTTAGCTCTTAGCTACAGAAAGCTCGGAGTTCGCTTGATGTCAATCATCCACCATGATGATTGACAGCCCCCCTCTCAGCTCCACCTCTTTGCCCATATTTCTATTTTCCTGGAGAGACGACACGCATGCTCCTGCCAAGATGGCGATGGTAGGAACCGCCCACCAAGCTTCAATTCAGCTCTCCAGAAACCTACGGGTGACGTCACGGAGGCTCCGTCCATCTTTTAATATACAGACTATGCTACCAACCGGTGCCAGAATGAACTCTGAACTCAGCACTGCCCCCTGGTGGATGAACGCATGGTGGCGCATGGCGACGTTTGAAACAGACAACCACATTTAAGGGAGCAGAAATGGCGCTTTAGTCGTAGCTGTGAGAAAAGTTTGACCTGTTCGCAGTCAGAGAAGTCCCCTGCTCCAGACCTGCTCTGTGTGGGATCGTCTGTCTTTGTGTAACTTTCTAGCCTTGTTTCATGTGCCCTGTTTCTAGAAGATTACCCGGTTTTGACCCTGCTACTGCTTCTGCTACTTCCTTCTGGCATGAGAATTGACCTCCTGTTGCCGAACCTTGCCAGTTCCTCACCCTGCCTGTAGTCTCTGCTCCTTGGATCTCTTCCCTCTTCTGAGACCTGAGTATGACCCTGGACTGCCTTTGGAACCTGAGGATTGTGGAACCAGTTCCCTTTTCTGTAGGACAAAGCAGAAATCCTATTCTCCAGCCTCTGGTAAATACTTTTCTCTTCCCTCCTTCATCTCATCCTTGTTTTTTGGCTCATGTCTACTTTTTGTGTTGCAGACCCCTAACAACCAGATTGAGCCTGACCTTCAACACCATACCAGCATTTCAAGAAATCTGTATATTTTATGGCTGAGTTCTGGGTTCTATTTCTATATCATAAAAAGAAAGCATCAGTCGGTTCAAACGGACGTGTTTGTCGGAGGTATGGGGACATACAGGCGCTGGAAGACGTCGCTGTTTTCTGCCTGTTTTTCAGTCCAAGTCAAGGCGTCTGAAGGGAAAGCCGAAACAGACTTCTTGAATCCTGGAGATTGCCATGGTTTGTTCAGAGCAACTCATGAAAAGTCCTAAAAATTCAGTTTCCAGCATGTTCAGGACTGCAGCTCCGTCCATGTCAGCGACTGACAACATTTCTACGAGCTTCCAGAACCCGTCCAACAGAAGGAAGTGTGTGTACTTACTGCTTATTGATGAACAGAATGATCAAAATGCTCATTTCCATCTGCAGCCCAACGACAGAAAACTCAATAACTTTTTTGAAATACAACAGAAGTATGTGTGTACATTCAGAAATGTACACATATACACATACAGCTGATCTGTTGATTGGAAGCAATGCTTTGGAAGACGAGTACTGGCCATGCCGCGGTCCGTACGCTGCTCTTGGTTTGTTATTAATGGTGCTTTGCAGGTTTTAAAGCTGAACGCAGTCCGGCGACCGTTAGCATGACGTCGGCGTGCAGGCTGGACTTTGCTGGACGTCCATGCTGGACGACCTTAAGGCTCGAGCAACCAGTCTGAGGTGGCCCGCTGCAGGAACCACCTCCCACATTACCTGAAACACCTTGGCTTTTTGTTTATTTATCTGGCAACCCCCCTGAAACTGGTCCCCAGTTTAACCAGTGCCCTTTGAAACCTGCGTGTACAACATTCGTATTTCCAAAGCAAACATCTCTTTGTTTTTGTTTATTTGTTGTTTTTTTCTCTCCTTTCCTGCTCATGTGTTTCTATAACATCCCATTTTCTGTGTTTTCACACTTTCTGTCACAATAACAGAAAAAAGGCAGAAATTCTACTTATTGATGATCAAATTTGACAGAAAACTGCAAGAAAATGAGAAAAAAGGAGATTCTCATCCAGCCCTTCCTAAAAAACCAAAATTTAATTTACCGTCCTCCTGCGGCGCGTCGAGGGTGGGGGGGGGGGGGGGGGGGGGGGGGGTCATCCTCCCTCCTGCTCAAATCAATACTTATTCTTGTGTTTTCTCCACATTCTGTGGTAAAAGTTTTCATCCCGCCGCCTCGGAAGCCGAGCCGCCAGCATCCAGAGATCAGACGGGACTCTGGACTGCTGGCCACTGGATGTGTGTCCAGGAGTCGTTATTGTTGCGTAATAACGTGGATGCTTTGCTGCAAAAGCAGCAACAATAAAACTGAAATTCTGTACCTGTGATCCAGATGTGCAGCATGACGTCTGGATTTCACAAGCCGCCGGTTCGATGCTCCTCAACCCCTCCCTGATGGAAAGTCTGGAACAGAAGAGAACCCAGGTGACGGAGGTCAGAGAGCATCAGAGCTGCAGCTCCGGCCATCATTTATTTACAGTCTGACAAATAATTCACCGTGTCCTTCCCCGCCACACAAACCAGCATTTTTATTTATTTATGTTCTTTAGAAATGCATTTTTACACTTTGTTCTTTTATTTTCTTCTATTTAAAGTTCAGTCAAACATAAAAAGAAAAATATGAAGTTGCAGCCGTCACATCATCCCGAGAGGTGCGCAGCTCCACCAGGAAACAGGAGAGGGAGGACAAGGTCCGGGAGGAGAGCCATGTTCAGCTGACAGTCGCCAAACCCCCGAGGTCACCGCCAGAAAAGACACACCTGCTGAATCATGAATGAATAAAAAAGAAAAGAGGCAAAAATCAAGAAAAATAGAGATGGAGCCTCTTCAAGGTAGACATGTTTGGGCCGAGTCCAGGCCTCTATTGGGTCCGTTACGGGGCTGGCAAGCGTTGTGTGGGCCAGAACTGGTCCAAGTACAGGGAGCCTGTCTTACGGCAGCTTGCTGTGGGCCAAACAAAGAGCTGATCTGGGCCAAATCTGGGCCAAACAAAGTGCTAATCTGGGCCAAATCTGGGCCAAACAAAGTGCTGATCTGGGCCAAATCTGGGCCAAACAAAGTGCCAATCTGGGCCAAATCTGGGCCAAACAAATTACTGATCTGGGCCAAATCTGGGCCAAACATAGTGCTGATCTGGGCCAAATCTGGGCCAAACAAAGTGCTAATCTGGGCCAAATCTGGGCCAAACAAAGTGCTGATCTGGGCCAAATCTGGGCCAAACAAAGTGCTAATCTGGGCCAAATCTGGGCCAAACAAATTACTGATCTGGGCCAAATCTGGGCCAAACATAGTGCTGATCTGGGCCAAATCTGGGCCAAACAAAGTGCTAATCTGGGCCAAATCTGGGCCAAACAAAGTGCTGATCTGGGCCAAATCTGGGCCAAACAAAGTGCTAATCTGGGCCAAATCTGGGCCAAACAAATTACTGATCTGGGCCAAATCTGGGCCAAACAGAGTGCTGATCTGGGCCAAATCTGGGCCAAACAAAGTGCTAATCTGGGCCAAATCTGGGCCAAACAAAGTGCTGATCTGGGCCAAATCTGGGCCAAACATAGTGCTGATCTGGGCCAAATCTGGGCCAAACATAGTGCTGATCTGGGCCAAATCTGGGCCCAACAAATTACTGATCTGGGCGAAATCTGGGCCAAACAAAGTGCTAATCTGGACCAAATCTGGGCCAAACAAAGTGCTGATCTGGGCCAAATCTGGGCCAAAAAATGCACATTTAGGCAAAACGTTGAGTCATCTGTGTTCAGGCTGGAAATGAAGGACAGGAAATGTCCTGACGAGATGTACAGGTATAGAGGCTGAACAACCGGCACAAAGCTGACCTGTGGAGTTCCCCCGGGGGTCTGTCCTCTTCTGGTGAACTCCTGTCTGCTCCGTTTGAGTCACTTATTACAGGAATGTAACAGAAATTATCTCAGTTATGCAGACGACACACAACTTTGTGTTTGTTCCCAAACGGCTGCAGTTCAGTAGAATCACTGCGCTTAGACCAAAAAATACCTGGAGACTCGGCCACCAGGTCTGGAACCTGGAGACTCGTCCACCAGGTCTGGAACCTGGAGACTCGGCCACCAGGTCTGGAACCTGGAGACTCGGCCATCAGGTCTGGAACCTGGAGACTCGGCCACCAGGTCTGGAGCCCGGAGACTCGGCCACCGCATCTAGAACCTGGAGACTCAGCCACCAGGTCTGGAACCTGGAGACTCGTCCACCAGGTCTGGAACCTGGAGACTTGTCCACCAGGTCTGGAACCTGGAGACTCGGCCACCAGGTCTGGAACCTGGAGACTCGGCCACCAGGTCTGGAGCCCGGAGACTCGGCCACCAGGTCTGGAACCTGGAGACTCGGCCACCAGGTCTGGAACCTGGAGACTCGGCCACCAGGTCTGGAACCTGGAGACTCGGCCATCAGGTCTGGAGCCCGGAGACTCGGCCACCAGGTCTGGAACCTGGAGACTCGTCCACCAGGTCTGTTGAAACTCGTCCACCAGGTCTGGAACCTGAAACTCGGCCACCGGGTCTGGAACCTGGAGACTCGTCCACCAGGTCTGGAACCTGGAGACTCGCCTACCAGGTCTGGAACCTGGAGACTCAGCCACTGCATCTAGAACCTGGAGACTCAGCCACCGCATCTAGAACCTGGAGACTCAGCCACCAGGTCTGGAACCTGGAAACTCGGCCACCAGGTCTGGAACCTGGAGACTTGGCCACCAGGTCTGGAACCTGGACACTCGGCCACCAGGTCTGGAACCTGGAGACTCGTCCACCAGGTCTGGAACCTGAAACTCGGCCACCAGGTCTGGAACCTGAAACTCGGCAACCGGGTCTGGAACCTCGAGACTCGGCCACCAGGTCTGGAACCTGAAACTCGGCCACCGGGTCTGGAACCTGGAGACTCGTCCACCGGGTCTGGAACCTGGAGACTCGGCCACCAGGTCTGGAACCTGGAGACATGTCCACCAGGTCTGGAAACTGGAGACTCGGCCACCAGGTCTGGAACCTGAAACTCGGCCACCGGGTCTGGAACCTCGAGACTCGGCCACCAGGTCTGGAACCTGAAACTCGGCCACCAGGTCTGGAACCTGGAGACTCGTCCACCGGGTCTGGAACCTGGAGACTCGTCCACCAGGTCTGGAACCTGGAGACTCGTCCACCAGGTCTGGAACCTGGAGACATGTCCACCAGGTCTGGAACCTGGAGACTCGGCCACCAGGTCTGGAACCTGAAACTCGGCCACCGGGTCTGGAACCTCGAGACTCGGCCACCAGGTCTGGAACCTGAAACTCGTCCACCAGGTCTGGAACCTGGACACTCGGTCACCGGGTCTGGAACCTGGAGACTCGGCCACCGGGTCTGGAACCTGGAGACTCGGCCACCAGGTCTGGAACCTGAAACTCGTCCACCAGGTCTGGAACCTGACACTCGGTCACTGGGTCTGGAACCTGGAGACTCGGCCACCGGGTCTGGAACCTCGAGACTCGGCCACCAGGTCTGGAACCTGAAACTCGGCCACCAGGTCTGGAATTTGGACACTTGGTCACACTCTGGTTTTTTCTGTTGATTTTATGTGTCTGTTTCTTCTTTTGCTTCCTGTTCATTCGCTCAGCTGGTTAGATTTCCTCATTTACTTCAGCAGTTCCTCAGTAGTCCACCAGTCGGTTCTCAGGTTCCTCTGGCTGTGTTTTGGTTCGTTCACTTTACTGTAACCGTTATTTTCATCTGCATCCGACTCCCCACAAGTTCCCACACCACAATGTCTTACATCCGCAGGCTCAGGTCAACTAGTCCAGACCGGGAACCAGACCAGGAACCACACCAGAGTCCAGACCAGGAACCAGACTAGAGTCCAGACCGGGAACCTTGACTGGGTGTCTTGACTGGAAACCAGACAAGGAACCAGACCAGAGTGTAGACCGGAAACCAGACCAAAGTCCAGACTGGGAGCCACACCAGGAACCAGACCAGAGTCTATAAAAAGGAACCAGACCAGAGTCTACACCAGATACAAGACCAGGAACCAGACGAGAGTCCAGACCGGTAACCACACCAGTAACCAGAAGAGAGTGTAGACCAGGAACCAGACCAGAGTCCAGACTTTGAACCATACCAGAGTCCAGACTGGGAACCAGATCAGGAACCAGAAGAGAGTCTAGACCAGGAACCAGACCAGAGTTCAAACCGGGAACCGGACCACAAACCAGACCAGGAACCAGACCAGAGTCTAGACTGGGAACCAGATCAGGAACCATACCAGAGTCCAGACTGGGAACCAGACCACAAACCAGACCAGGAACCAGATCAGGAACCAGACCAGAGTCTAGACTGGGAATCAGATCAGGAACCAGAAGAGAGTCTAGACAAGGAACCAGACCAGAGTCCAGACCGGGATCCAGACCACAAACCAGACCAACATGGAGAAGCAGCATTTAGATGAAATTCAGGTTAAAACGTTTCTTTTCTCATGAAATCTGAATAGAAACTTCAACGGATCCTGATTTTATTTATTTATGATTTTATTGTTATTTTTTCTGTTCTTCTTTTCTGCGTCTTCACAGCATCTGTGATGCTTCCAGTGTTTTATGTAAATACCAACTTGCTCAGAGATAAACTTTAGTCCTGGTGGGTCGTCAGACCGACCAAGCTGCGATGAAGTCCAGAATCCAGGCTTGTACAGAACCTCATCCAGGGGTCACATGTGGCGCGGGGCCCTAATCAGGCCATGCGGAAACCCCTCTGGGTCGACCGTAATAAAACACATCCAGGAACAGCAGCTCTATTTCATGCCTGATGTCCCACGTCTTGGAAAAAATCTGAAGGGTGCCCTTGTCTGCGGACAAGTGTTCATAATTCCAAAGGATACGGTGGGAAAAAGAAACCAGCTCCCCCCGTAATGAGGTTTCACTGGTCCCTATTAAGGACTTAGTGACCTTTCAAGAAGAGATGGTATTAAAAATAGCTCCCTCTCCATCCAGTGGAGTCACTTTGATAAGATGAAGCAGGAAAACTGCTGCAGGGATCCCAGAGAGAGCAGCTGGTCTCTGGCTCCATCCGAGGTCACTTCCTGTCGTTTACACTTCACTTTCTGTCTGAACTTCCTTTAGATGCTGTTCACACAGCTCGGTGAAGCTCAGAGAAATGCCGCGCCGAGGGGCTAAAACACTACACAGTAACACTCTCCACATGGACATGGTTGTGTGTCCAGCATCGGTCACGTCACCGGTCCAGTTGACAGAGACGCGGGACGGTCAGCAGCTACAGACACATGCCAACATCAAGTTACGTTTCTTACAGCCACCATGTAGTTTCTCCTGCCGAAAGCAGAAACATCCAATCAGTGAGCTCAGAACCAGCCAGTTCCTGCTGGTTCCAACCAACCAGCAACCTCTTAACAGTCAAAACATGCAGTTCCCCCCTTCCTCCACTAGGGGCTGTAGAACAGCGCAAATCCCCATGGAGTCCCATGTTAAAAAGATCAACTTTACAGCAGAAATAAACATGTTTACTGCAGGAATAAACATGTTTATTTCTGCTGTGATAAACATGTTTACTGGTACTAAAATCCATTTTAGGTTTAATAGGTCAGGTTTACCTTCAGGGGGAGTGAATTTTTTTCTAACTCACACGTTTAAAAGTCAGTTAATCTTGAAGTTTGGCATATTTAGGGGCGTGTCCTTTTGATTGACAGGTACAGATCTGCGGCTTCAAGTCAGAAGAACGTAGAACCGTTAAAATGATGGTTCTACCAAAAGTTCATTACCTTTTCTCAATGATTCCCATCAGACCATCCTCCACTTGGTTTAAATCATTAGACTCCCACATATCCAAATTTCTCTGGAAAAACAAGCCATCCCGCATTAGTCTAAAAACTTTACAACAGACCAAAGACAGAGGTGGGTTGGACCTGCCAAATTTTAATCAATATTTCTTATGTAATAGGCTGCAATGCATCTCCAAGTGGCTTAATCCAAGTTAATCCAAGCCCCCCTCTCAGCTCCACCTCTTTGCCCATATTTGTATTTTCCGGGCGAGACGACGTGCATGCCCCTGCCAAGATGGTGATGGTAGGAACCGCCCACCGAGCTTCAATTCAGCTCTTCAGAAACCTACGGGTGACGTCATGGAGGCTCCGCCCATCTTTTTATATCCAGTCTATGGATGTGACCAGCAACATGAGACCAGCTGAGAGGAAGACCATCTCTGCATCGAGGTCTGATGGGGTGGAAGGAAACTTCCAGGCTGTTTTTAGTCCTATCAGATCCTGATCTCGCTGGGCTGGGCTTTCTGTGATAGTCAGTCTGCTTTCTGCAGGGAGAAATGTCGTAAATGACTAAAGAAATTATCTTAAAGTGTTAAAGTGATGCTTCTTCGTGCCCCTCTTCCAGCTTTCAGCCTGCAGTTTGTCCTCCTCCATTATGTGTCGGGATGAAACACAAAAGTAAACGCATTAGGACTGTTCACACACTTAGTGTTTGTCAGTGTCATGCAGGCAGCAGAGATGGAGTTCCAAACTTAAAATATGCATCTAAAAGCTGCTCACTGTTTGGCTTTTACGACTTTGTAATGCGGTGTGCATCTTAAGTTCCTGAAGGAACCGCTGTGCGCTTGGTGTGAATGTGTGATGAAGGCTGGTGGAGGATGAGCTGAGTCAGAGCTGAACAGATCACAATAAGAACCTTCTGGAACACCGCTTTCCATGCGACACTAAGTCATAAATCCCATCCTGTTTGTCACACTGAATATTATCAATATGAAGGAGACCGGCAGCATGTGAATGAAGAGACGTTCACCAAGAACAGGCTCAAAGTGTCACCTCTGGATCACTTCTACTTCCTCTTTACATAAAAGTCAGATATCTCCTTTTCACAGCATACATTTCTGCAGAATTTATTGCTGGAACTACCTGAAAATCAACCAGCAGCCTTACTGGTTGCATGAACCCTTAAATCTCCACCACCAGGATCAGCAGTGTGTAATTGGGATGGTCATGTGACACTCCAGCTGGTCTTCGGAGGTTTTCCAGCGTTTCTATCCGTCCAGGAGGATATACGGTAAATCCACAGACGGCTTTGGTCACTGTCACGCAGCATTCCAACCAATCAGAGAGGATTTCACTGAAAGACCAGAACCTGAATTTCTCTGTATCAGTCTTAAAGTCCACCATCAAATGATGACGTCCACCAGGATGCTTCCTTGTTTTTCAACAGGATGATGAACTCAATCACAAAATGTCCCGACTCTTTACACTTGATGCTTTAACTGTCACATACTGCTGTGAAAAAGCCAAAATTCCATCAGATATCATCAGCAATCGCATTTTCTGGAGACAAGTAATTATGTCTGCGTGGAGACATCACGTCTGCATGGAAATATCTCATCTGCATGGAAACATCACGTCTGCATGGAAACATCACATCTGCATGGACACGTCACGTCTGCATGGAAACATCACGTCTGCATGGAAACGTCACGTCTGCATGGAAACGTCACGTCTGCATGGAAACATCACGTCTGCATGGAAACATCACGTCTGCATGGAAACATCACGTCTGCGTGGAAACATCACGTCTGCATGGAAACGTCACGACTGCATGGAAACGTCACGTCTGCATGGAAACGTCACGTCTGCATGGAAACATCACGTCTGCATGGAAACATCACGTCTGCGTGGAAACATCACATCTGCATGGAAACGTCACGACTGCATGGAAACGTCACGACTGCATGGAAACGTCACATCTGCGTGGAAACATCTTGTCTGCATGGAAACGTAACGTCTGCATGGAAACATCCCGTCTGCATGGAAACATCACGTCTGCATGGAAACATCACGTCTGCATGGAAACTTCACGTCTGCGTGGAAACATCACGTCTGCATGGAAACATCACGTCTGCGTGGAAACATCATGTCTGCGTGGAAACGTCACGACTGCATGGAAACGTCACGACTGCATGGAAACATCACGTCTGCATGGAAACATCACGTCTGCATGGAAACATCACGTCTGCGTGGAAACTTCACGTCTGCGTGGAAACATCACGTCTGCGTGGAAACATCATGTCTGCATGGAAACGTCATGACTGCATGGAAACGTCACATCTGCGTGGAAACATCTTGTCTGCATGGAAACGTCACGTCTGCATGGAAATGTCACATCTGTATGGAAACATCTTCATGGGTTATTTTCAGCTCCAATGTGAAAATCTCAATCAACTACGTCCACCTGGTGCTGAAGCCAGTTCAGATGTAAAAATGGTGGCGAAAACAAGGAGAAAGGCTTCACCATCCCCATGAAACCACTGTAGTACACATTGCAAGGCTGCTGGGGGCGCCATGATGATCAGAGTAGCATTCCACAGCTAGAACAAGACCTAGCACATGTCCAGGTGTGTCTGATACAGACTGCGTGTTGCAGGAAGTTCATGTAACATTCATGTAGCATCTGACCTACGCTGTTCTCCAGATGTGCTTGCTGCAGCTGTTGATGGTACGGGCAAGACACTGAACCCTAAGTTGCCTCCCGATGTGCCTATTGGGGTATATATGTACGTTACTTTGGATAAAAGCGTCTGCAAAATTACTGTAGAATAGAATAAAATAGAATACAGTAAGGATGGTGCGCTGTGGGACAAACAGCAGCAAATTTTAGTTTCAAGAAAGGAAAATGAGGGAGAAAAGCTTCGAAAAGTTGCAGCAAATTCTCCGCAGCAGGTAGAAAACCCCAAAATAATGCTACGTAGCTACCTCGCATAAGATATAATTCTCACAAAACCTCAGCAGCAGTCGGGTGGGATTTTACGAGAACCGAGGCTTTTGCACTAAACACCGCTCAACGGAAACACCTGCAAATCGCTACTGTTGTTTGTCAAAACTTACAAATATCGGTTTTATCTTGGAAAACAACGTAATGGAAACGCAGCTTGTGTGATAGTTGGTCCATGTGTTGCTGTGTTTGTCATGTGATCACCAGTGTTGCCAGGTCTGCTTGTTGTAAGCACCTTTGGGCTTTTTGTAATGTCGCTGTAACTATCATCAGTCGTGGGTTGCGTTTTTTTGGGCTTGTTTTCAAAGGACTGGTTACTTATTTGGGCTGATTGTATTCCCTGTATGAATCCTTCCTGAATCTTTCTCACTTATTATATGTGAAAATCACACAGTAATTTGTCCTGTTTTCAGGGGAAAACCCTGTTTCCTTGGCGTTCTTCCTCTACATACATGCAAATCAGGTACACCTGAGACAACTATGGAGTAAAAAATATGGGAAAAAATATTACAAAGAATGGGAGACAGGAAGCGGACTGCAGGATCCAGCACCAGGTGAGAGATGATTCATAAGCATTCTGCTGATTTTGTGCAAAATTCAAATTCACCAAGCAGACTTGGTACCAAGGTTGCCAAGTCTGCTTGCTATAAGCGACTTTAGGTTTGTTTTTTTTTCTCTAAATTTGCCAGGAAATCTCATCAGTCTCAGGTTGCAGGTTTTCTGCTTGTTTTTCTTAAGTCTCACTGCTTATTCTGTCTTTATCTACTTCCTTTACAAAGCCTTCCTTATTACCGCTCAGCTGTCCATGATAAGGCATAAACCCTGTTCATGGAATACGAAATGTGAACTTAGTGTCTTTATATTTAAAAAACTAATCTCCACAGCCTTATTTTCTTTGGTTACATCGTAATGTCAAATACACAACCAACTTCAGACCAACTGAGCGACATACACTAGAATAAACTAGGACATAAATACATATATATATATAAATACATATATATATATATATATATATATATATATATATATATATATATATATATATATATATATATATATATATTTCATTTTAAAGTATTTAAAGTTAAAGATTTCCACCTGCTTTGGAAAGTCTTGACAAGCCACGTTCCCTTAATCTGCAAGCCGATATGTTTTCATATCCAAGGCCGTTTTTCTGCATTCGGTTTTGAAGCTGACTTCTTGTAGTGCTAGCATCGGCTGTTAGCATCAAACGTAAATGCTGAATTATTCTGTTTTCCTGTGAAGCCGGTGAAGAGCTGCAAGCTGCAGACCCCGAGCTTGGATGACCGCCACTTCAGAACTAATGAAGCAGATGAGACTTGTTCCAGTTTGTCTCCGTGGCAGCAGCAGATGATGTGCTTTTGGAAGAAAACGCGTGAATCATTTTGTTCAAAGTTGTGTTGAGCTACACTTTAATTCCCACCAGTTTCCCAGTTTAACCATCTGACAAGAGGGAGAAAAACTAAAAACAGCCTTATCGAGAATCCAGCTGAACAAATTTAGACCTGAAGTCACAAGTTTTGGGACACTTTCCCATTAAAATATATACGAAGCTGTAGCCAGATTTATGACCACCAGTGTACGCTCACACATGACGGAAAGGTGGAATATTTTATCGGATTCTGTATTTACGTGCATTTCCAGTTTTCATCAGACTTATATATTTCACTGAAACTTAGCCTGATGTTAGCATGAAATTATGTAGCAGTGCTAATCTAGCTTGATGCTAGCACTAGCTTAGTTTTAGTCTCATATGGGGAAAACCATGACATGTTAAGTTTTGTTTAAACTGAGGGGCCGCCCACATGCCGCCAAGGTACAGTAAAACCGCTTAAGTATTTTAGCAATTCATCTTTTCATCGACGGAAAACTGGGAATTAGCATCCATGTAACCAAGAAAGTCTGAAGGCAGGTTGGAAATCTCTACCTGGTGTCACGAGGGGTGGAGGTGGTGGAGGAGTGGCCCCAAGTCGGGACTGGAGGCAGGAATGCTGAATCTAAATGTTTAATCCAAAAGACTTGACACAGGAACACAGGACACTAACAAAATGAACCAGCATTGAGGAACAGAAACCAAGAGGTATAAATCCACAAGAACAAAATGAGACCAGGTGAACTAATGAACCGCAAACCAGACATGAGAGAACTAACAAGGAAAACTACAAACTAAAACAGGAAACCAGAATTCAATTCAATTCAATTCAACTTTATTTATATAGCGTCAAATCACGGCAATGCCATCTCAAGACGCTTTACAGACAGAGGGGAAAACATAATGAAGGCCAATTCATAACAGCCTATATAAGGAAACCAACAGATTGAGTTGAGTCCAACTCAATCTCCCATCCTGAGCAAGCACACTGGCGACAGTGGGAAGGAAAAAACTCCCTTTTAACAGGAAGGAAACCTCCGGCAGAACCCGGCTCAGGACAGGCAGCCATCTGCCTCTGCTGTGTGGGGGGAAGAGGACAGAAAGACAACAGACAACAGGAACTGCTACTCCCGGCCAGGGAGACCTGCTGAGACAGGAGACATACATGTTAATGATGCAACACTGTTATGGGGGGCGGGGGGGGGGGGGGATAAAAGAGAGAGATAAAGAGAAGAAGAAAGAAGCTCAGTGTATCAGGAAATGTCCCTCAGCAGTCTAAACCTATAGCAGCATAACTAAGGGATGCTAACCATCCCTAGCTATAGGACTTATCAAAAAGATAAGTCTTCAGCCTAGTCTTAAAGGTGGGGAGGGTGTCTGCTTCCCTAACACTAACTGGGAGCTTATTCCATAAGAGAGGGGCCTGATAACCAAAGGCTCTGCCTCCTGCTCGGCTCTTTGAGACTCTAGGAACCACAAGTAAGCCTGCAGTCTGCGAACGAAGTACTCTGCTTGGTATATAAGGAACGATGAGGTCTTTGATATATAGTGGTGCCTGGTTGTGGAGGGCTTTATATGTAAGGAGAAGGATTTTAAATTCTATTCTAGATTCAACAGGCAGCCAATGAAGAGAGGCTAAAACTGGAGAAATATGATCTCTCATGCTGGTTCTGGTCAGGACTCTGGCTGCAGAATTCTGGATCAGCTGAAGGCTTTTCAGGGCATATTTAGGACAGCCCAGTAATAGAGAGTTACAGTAATCTAGTCTCAAAGTAACAAAAGCGTGAACCAGTTTTTCTGCATCACTCCGAGACAGAATGTCCCTAATTTTGGCTATATTACGTAAATGAAAGAAGGCTGTTTTAGTAACCTGCTTAATATGTGGGCCAAAGGACAGGTCAGGGTCAAATATTACTCCAAGGTTTCTCACTGTAGCACTGGAAGCTGCCATCAAGGTTAATGCCATCCAGGTTCATTACAAAACTGGAAAATTTAGCTCTGAGTTTTTCAGATCCAACGAGAATTACTTCAGTCTTATCTGAGTTTAAGAGGAGAACATTTCTAGACATCCAAGTCTTTATGTCTATGAGACAATTTTGTAGCCTATTGGGCTGATTTGTTTCATCTGGTTTAAAGGATAAGTATATTTGAGCATCATTTGCATAACAATGAAAGTTTATTCCATGCTGTCTAATAATTTTGCCTAAAGGGAGCATATATAGTGTGAAGAGTCCTGGTCCAAGTACAGAACCTTGAGGAACTCCATGACTTACTGTAGTTTGGGAGGAGGACTTGTCATTTACATGAACGAACTGAAGTCTATCAGATAAATATGATTTAAACCAGCTTAACGCTGTACCTGTAATTCCAATCACCTGTTCTAGTCTTTGTAACAGAATGTTATGATCGACTGTATCAAATGCAGCACTAAGATCAAGCAAGATAAGTACGGACACAAGTCCTTTGTCTGAGGCCATAAGAAGGTCATTAGTAACTTTCACCAATGCCGTCTCAGTACTATGATGAGCTCTAAATCCTGACTGAAACTCCTCGCATAAATTATTTCTGCTCAGGTGGGCATGTAGCTGAGCTGAAACTATTTTCTCCAGAATTTTGGACATAAACGGGAGATTAGATATAGGTCTATAATTTGCTATCACCTCTGGATCCAGAGATTGCTTTTTAAGTAAAGGCTTGATTACAGCAGTTTTAAATGATTGTGGTACATATCCTGTCACTAAAGACATATTGATAAGATTTAGTAGTGATGTATTAATTAAAGGGAAAATGTCCTTAAAGAGGCTCGTTGGGAGAGGGTCTAAGATACAGGTGGATGGTTTAGATGAAGCTATTATTTTAGTTAATTCAGAGGGTTGGACAGGACAGAAACTATTTAGACACAAGTCAGATCCTGGTTCTAAGGATGCTTCGGAGACCACAACAGGCTCAACATTATAGGTAGAAGGAAGAATATTGTGGATTTGATCTCTAATAGTGTCAATTTTATTCCTGAAAAAATACATGAAATCATCACAGCTAAGTGAGAAAGGAATACATGGCTCCACAGCGCTCCGGCTCCTAGTAAGCCTAGCTACAGTGCTGAAAAGAAACCGAGGGTTGTTTTTGTTTTCCTCTATCAATGATGAATAATAAGCTGTTCTTGCCGTACGTAAGGCTTTTTTGTATACAATTAAACTTTCTTTCCAGGTTAAGTGAGACTCCTCTAGTCCTGATGAACGCCATCTGTTTTCCAAACGCCTTGACGCCTGTTTTAGAGCTCGAAGCTGGGAATTAAACCAGGGAGCCTTCATAATCTTACCTAATTTCTTCTTCTTTAGGGGAGCAACATTATCCAAGGTTGTACGCATTGAAGCTGTTATAGTATCAGCATGTTGATCAATCTGAGCAGGAGTAAGGCTTAAAGGGGGACTCTCAGTCATGCTAACACATGGTAGAGGGGAAAAAATTGATTCAATTGATTGTTTAAATTTTGTAATATTATTGTCTGATAAACATCTACTATAGTAGAATTTATTTTTGGTCAGTGAGTAATCAAATAAAGTGAATTCAAAGGTTAACAAGAAGTGATCGGACAAGACAGGGTTATGAGGAAATACTTTGAGCTTATCAGTCTCAATACCAGATGTTAGAACCAGATCAAGAGTATGACCATGAGAGTGAGTGGCTCCATGGACATTTTGTGAAAACCCAGTTGAGTTTAGAATAGAGCTAAAGGAAATGTTTAAACTATCATTTTCATCGTCAACATGAATATTAAAATCACCTAGTACAATGACCTTATCAGTAGTCAGCACTAACTCAGACAAGAGATCAGAGAATTGGGTCAGAAACTCGGAGTAAGGTCCAGGTGGGCGATACACTAATGCTAAAAGGAGCGGTTTCTCTGAATTCCATTTTGGATGAGATAAATTTAATGTCAGGAATTCAAAGGATTTATAGTTAGTTTTGTGCTTAGGATTAATTTAAAATTCTGACTTAAAGATAGCTGCAACACCTCCTCCTCTGCCTGTAGTTCTAGGAATGTGAAAGTTTAAATAGTTAGCTGGCGTAGCTTCATTAATACTAACATAATCCTCTTGCTGTAACCAGGTTTCCGTAAGACAGAATAAATCAATGTGGTGATCACCTATCAAGTCATTGACTAATAAAGACTTATTTGGGAGGGATCTAATATTCAGTAGGCCACACTTTATTGTCTTATTTTCAGATTTTATTAGATCCATTGTTTTTATTTTTATGAGGTTTTCACGATTAACCCGAGGAGTGTTTTTGTGTTGTTTAATTCTTACTGCTGGGAAGTTGTATAAGGTCGGAATGGGGTTTTGGGTGGGCGGCGGCAGGTGGGAAGCTGCAGAAAAGTGTGTAGGACTACAATTCTGCCTCCTGGTCCCAACCCTGAGTTGTCAATTTAGCTGACTAATAAAAGAGTCCATATTGCTAGATAAGAGAGCGGCTCCATCCAACGTGGGATGGATGCCATCTCTCCTAATAAGACCAGGCTTTCCCCAAAAAGCGCTCCAATTATCTATAAAACCCACGATTATATATATATATATATATATATATATATATATATATATATACACACACATATATATACACACACATATATGTACATATATATATATGTGTGTATATATATATATATATATATATATATATATATATATATATATATATATATATATATATATATATATATACACACACACATATATATACATATATATATATATATATATATATATATATATATATATATATATACACACACACATATATATACATATATATATATGTCACACTCCCTCGTGATCGTAACGACCAGCGGGTCGGAAAGTCCGGATGTCCGTGTGAGTCTCCACGGACTTGTCTTCAGCAGGACATCAGAACAATGCAGAGTTGCTGCGTGTTTGTTCCAGTCGAAGAGGAGAAAAGTCTCGTTTCACGGCTTTCCATGAAGAAAAACCAGCGATCTGCTGAGTTTTATCAACCAATAAAACCAGTCAGACCAGCAGGAAAATGGCCGCTGCGCCAGTCTGTCTCTATGTTTGGACTTAAACGGGACATTTTTTTTCTGTACGCTTCGTGAGCGGAACACGATGAATAAGTCCGTATTCACCAGGACTTTAGTCTGCCGGTACCAGGCTGCAGGTCTCTGAGGCCGGACCGACGGCTCCATCCAGAACCTGGAAGGTTCCCACGACCTGCTCGGCATTGTTCTTATCCACTGTCCCAAATACCACAGAAGGATCTTTAAAGTCCACCTGAAGATGCTGGACCCGCATCACGGCAGGGTGGGCGGGTGTTAGAAGTTTTAATCCGGGCCTGATGCGCAGGTTGGATAAACCATCAGACTCTGACACTTTGTTTTCTGCAGCCTGGAAGACATTTCACCGGAACCTAAAAACTAATCCACGTTAATGAGAAAAAGGAGGTAAATAAACTCCTCAGGGAGTTGCAGATGTTCGTATAAACCCTGCAGAGGACGTGTTGGATGAGTATAAATCTGGACTGAGTGGTCGGCCTTCACCTGAGCAGGTGCAGGCTGCAGACCTTCATGTTCCCTGTGCCGTAAAACAGCTGCAGGTTCTGCAGACAGTAAACACTTCCTCCCATCAACAGAATAGCCCGACCTGTGTAATCATCATGATTACATGCTCGGCTGCTTTCCTCGCCGGCTTGTTTTCCTTCTCTTCATTATGCATTTCTTTTGATAACCCCATGCGTTCCTCAGAGGGGGGTGGGGGGGGGGCTGCCGCGTTCCCCTTGTTCTAATATGGAGCGACAGCATAACGGCAGAGAAGCAGCTCTTTGCTTTGAGTCTGCAGACGTCGGAAACCCTGCTGAGCTGACACAGTTTCTACGTTCCAGGAAGGAAAAACTCAAAGAAACGGGAAGATTTCTGATGCGGGACGGGAAAGTTCCGGAAACCGTGAAGCACTTTTTGTGAAAAGTTTGTCTGTTTTCTGGATCTGCTGTGATGTCTCGCGTGTCTTGAGGAGATGATGGAGGGGAGACCTTTACAACCTCAATTCCAAACAAGTTGGATGAAACTTGAATAAGATCAGGTCATATTTTCCTCCCAGTGGAAGATAAACATCATAACAGACGCTGAAAATGAGACATTTTAGCATTTGATGGAAGATATTAATCTTATTGTGAATCTGATGCAGCAAAGCATCTGTAAAAAGTTGGCAACAAAAGAGTGGGAAGTTACATCTGGAGGAGAATTTAACAACAAATCAGGTTAATTATGAACAGGTCAGTAACATGACTCGGTATAACAGGAGCATTTCAGAGGCACTAACTACGCTCCACAGACTGAAAATCCACCTTTTTCATAACATGAAGGAATCTCTGTGAGCAGGGAACAAGACTGGGTGCTTCACTTCTCATTAAAAACAAACAAAGAAGAAACATCTGAAGAAGTTACAGCTAAGTATTGATTATGAAAAGACTCAGAAATGTGATTAGACATAGAAGAGCATTTCCAAGAGGAAGAGTGTCTCAGAAATAAAATGTGGACAAATAACAATCTGCAAAAACAAAACAAGGTCCAAATTTTGGAGGGTTTGAGAAAAATGCAATATTTAAGATCGCAACATCTACAGTGTATAATATCATCAGCAGACTGAAGGAATGAGTAGGAATCCCTGTAGGCTGGGGACAAGGCTGAATGTTGTATTAACAGCAGACTGATTCTCTACTGGAAACCAGTGCATGGACTCAGGAAACTTCCAGAAACCAGTATGAACCCAGTTCATGCAGGTTAAAGCTCCATCATACATGAAGAGGATCCAGAAACACGCCGTCTTCTCTGGACCAAAGCTCATTTAAAATGTTCTGAGTGGAAACCTGGATGAAGATGTGGAATAGTTTGTGGACAGCATGGACGGCGTGTCCTGCAGACTAAAGAGGAGAGGGAGCATCCAGCTTGTTATCAGCCTGCATCTCTGATGGGATGGGGTTGCATTAGTGCCGATGGCGTGGGCAGCTTCCACATCTGGGAAGCTCCATCAATGCTGAAACATCTGCTCCCATCCAGACAACGTCTCTTTCAGGGAAGACCTTGCAGGTTCCACCATTAAACATTACCGAGGAACTATGTTTTACAATTGCTAAAAACCTGCTCACAGTTGCACACAATGCTAACAGTGGCTAGGAATGCTAAACAGCACCCTGAAACTATTTTTTACATATACTAATAGATGCTAACAATGCTAACAGCTACTAACAATGCTAAACATTACTCAGGAACTATGTTTTACAATTGCTAAAACCTGCTAACAGTTGCACACAATGCTAACAGCGGCTAGCAATGCTAAACACCATGCTGAAACTACTTTTTACATATGCTAATAGATGCTAACACTGATAAACATTACTCAGGAACTATGTTTTCCAATTGCTAAAACCTGCTAACAGTTGCACACAATGCTAA
This sequence comes from Telmatherina bonti, assembly GCF_933228915.1. NCBI lineage: Eukaryota > Metazoa > Chordata > Actinopteri > Atheriniformes > Telmatherinidae > Telmatherina > Telmatherina bonti. Next base: position 4,896,621 of record NC_136613.1, read on the forward strand.
CAGCGGCTAGGAATGCTAAACACCACGCTGAAACTGCTTTTTACATATGCTAATAGATGCTAACACTGATAAACATTACTCAGAAACTATGTGTTAGAATTGCTAAAACCTGCTACCATTGCACACAATGCTAACTGCAGCTAGGATTGCTAAACATCATCCTGGAACATCTTTTTACATGTGCTAACAATACTAGCAATGCTAACAGCTGCTAACACTGCTAAACATTACTCAGAAACTATGTGTTAGTATTGCTAAAACCTGCTAACCGTTGCACACAATGCTAACAGCAGCTAGGATATCTAAACATCACCCTGCAACTACTTTTTACATGTGCTAACAATGCTAACAGTGAGTATAGTAATCCTAGTAATGAGTAAAGTAATCCTGGGAATTGATTGAAGGATTTGTGTTCTATCTTCACTGGAACTGCAGTTAAACTTTAACCAGTGAAAGAACTTTTAGCTCCACCAGTGAAACCAGTTGCAGGTAAACTGGTGTGGCGTCCCCTGCAGACCATGGTGGTTAAAGAAGGAACATCCTTTCCCTTTAAAAGCTTCAGAACAGAAAAAGCCAGAAGAAGAGATGCTCATCCTCTGCTGACCCCGCCATGCACATCCCTCCTACGTGCTTCCCCCATCCTGCTGCCATGAAGCTCATCTCCCATCAGCGGAGCAGCGTCATGACTCTCAGCTTCTCCTCTTCATCATGCCGGAACCTTCCTCTGAGACTCGGCTCCGTGTCCACATGATTCATCACTTCGTCTCTGAACATTTGTGAGCTGCTGCTTCATCCTGCCAACTTCCCACAGATCTTCAAGCAGGTCTGAGTCAGGGCAAACCTTTAAGAGATTAAATGATTCCCAAAACTTCCCACAACCCTCTCAGACCCGCGGAGGCTTCCTGGAAGAGACAGAGACGTCTTCACAAATAAAGAGAAGGCTGTTTCTGTCGACTTCTGCCCTCAGGACGGCGGAAACAGATGCTGTTATCTACAGATGAACATGAACATGCCTCCAGCCCCCAGCAGGGTGAAGTTTCCTTTTCCCCTTCAGGACGGAAGAGTCAGTCCAGATCAGGCCTCTATTCTCACAGTTTGTTGCTTCACGGAAACCTCAACCGTCTGCTAAAGGAGGAAATGTAGCCGTAGTGCTAGCTCCACCGTGGAGGACCCCGGACGGTAAAGACCACTCCGTGTTGGAAGCATTAACCTGAAAAGCTCATCAGTCGGAGCCGGTCGCTGCATCACTTAAATCGAAAAACCGAATATTGGGATTTATTTTTTTCTTAAAATATTGATTTTTTTTAAAATTTTTTATTATCAAATAAATAGAAATAATCCATTTTAAAGTTTTGTCATTTTTATTGTTTTTATTGATCTTTTAACGTGTCTTCTTGGGCATTCTCGCAGCAGAATGGTGGTCTGGCTACTCGGTTGTTCTTTACCAGCTGAAATCAAGAAAAAGAACGAGCAAAAAATTTTGCACATTTTTTTTGTTTGTTTTTCGTCTACAAAAATCAGCAATATTAAAGAATTGAAATCGGCACCAAAAAAACAGGAATCAAATCGAATCGGGACGAAAGCGTATGGTCACAGCTCTGCTTTAAGATGTTAGCCATTAGCCTATCAGTCTGAGATGTTCATCATTAGTTGTTTCAGTCTGACATGTTAGCCGTTAGCCGAATCAGTGCCTGACCCGTTAGCTTGATCGGTCTGAGACTTGAGCCATCAGCTGTACTCATCTGAACTCATCTCCCTGTAGGAACAGCTTTGGCAGGCTGTGGTGAGCTGTGGAAACTCCTTGATGCAGCTACCAGAAGTACTGCTGTTTTACGTGCTCACCCTTATGTGAGCTGGTTAAATGGGCCCCAAACTGGAACAGCTGAAACCCAGTCAGAACTGACCTAATCCATATTAACCCATATGGTGAATGCAATGAGGTTGCCATGGAAACCCACATGGGACCATTTTCTGCTGCCTAAATCTGGAACATGCTACATATTGACCAGCTGACTGGGAATAAAATGGAGAAAATGATGGAATAAACTGGGAAACAAATAAAAAGCAAAAATGACTTTAAATTTCCCTGAAAGAAAAATCCTTGACTTTATTTCTGGTTCATCCACCTCATTTGTTCCATCAGGCGTCGGAGAGATGCGTCTGTCTGACATGTTTTACCTGGGGTTGCACCAGCGTGCTGCATGACCTTCATGACAAACACGATGCATATAAACGAAGCCCCTCCACGCTGAGTTTGTGTGTATTTTAAGTGAAGTACCGGAGTCTGCATCTCCTGACTAAACAGCCTGTATTCCTGCAGAATTATCAAAGTCTTATAAACTGGTTTGGGAGCGGCGGATCCCAAAGGTCTCTGCCTGTACACGTTATTATGCCTGCAACTTTGATTTGCCATTAAAGCAGAAATTACCTACAAATCTCACTTCAGAGGAATCCCTTCGCTGATTCCTTTTAATTCTTTTACAAAGGTTGGAGGCAAATTGAATAAAGCGTGACTAAACCCTGCAGCTTCCTGTGGGATTTTACCTCCAACGCTGCTGCTCAGCGCTAGCAGGCCCAGGTACAACAAAGACAATGAAATCCACTTTGATGGTGTTCTTCAGGGCTCTTAAGAAGGTACATTTTACACATCTCCTGCTGGGTTTGATGGAAATTCCCCTGCTGACCTGGAAAGGAAAGAAAAATCAACAAAATGACTTTTATTTTTGTTCCTCAGGTTTTTAATTTAGTATTTTACAGCAACTAACTGAATGTGTGACTCGTCCTCTGTTCATTACTGTGGAGACCAGATAGTTCTGGATCGGACCGTGACTCTTGCTGCGTTTACAAAATAAAAGCAGCATTTCTAAAATTTGAACAAAATAAAATCGCAGGTGTTTCCATTGAATGAAGTTTAGTGCTAAGCTGCAGATCTCAAAAAACGTTATCTCAGATTGCCAGGTACCGTCGATTCTCAGCAGACTTTCTGGATCCTTTTCCCTCATTTCTTTTTCTAATTCCTTATAAAACTCTGGATTTTGCTGCTGTTTGCCATCAAGCCCGAGGTTCTCTTTTTCTCTTTGATTGTTTGTAGGAATTATTGTGTTTTCTCCTCCGTCCATATCCACTGCGCCATCGTTTTTTTTTTAAATGAACTGGTCACGTGACCACCTATGTCCCACCCGGTGTTGCATAAAAGCAAGAAAAAAAAGTGTTTCCGTTAAACTTTCGAAACAAACTTCTGTAAGGAGCGTAAAATACTTGGGTTTTTGGTCATTTGAGGGGCAATCATAGACTGTATATGATAGATGGGCGGAGCCTCCGTGACGTCACCCGTAAGTTTCTGAAGAGCTGAATTGAAGCTCGGTGGGCGGTTCCTACCATCACCATTTGGGCAGGGGTATGCGTGTCGTCTCACCAGGAAAATACAAATTTGGACAAAGAGGTAGAGCTGTGAAAGGGGTGGATGATTGACATCTATCAAAGTCCAAAAGTGTAGCTAAGAGCTAACCCGGAGCTAACAAAGCTAACAGGAGCTAACCAGCTAACTGAGGTAAGAAGCTAAAGCTAAGTCATGCTGCTAACTTGCTAAAAACCGCGGTTGTTCTACGTTCTTCTTACTTGAAGCGGGAGATCAGGTACCTGTCAACCAAAAGGACACGCCCCTAAATATGCAGAACTTCGAGATTAAATTACTTTTAAACGGGCGAGTTAGAAAAAAATTCCCTCCCCCCACAGTTGTCATGAAGGTAAACCTGACCTATTAAACCAAAAATGGATTTTTGTACCAGGCTGTATTATAGGCTTTATTTCTGCTGTAAACATGTTTATTTCTGCTGTAAACATGTTTATTCCTGCTGTAAACATGTTTATTTCTGCTGTAAACATGTTTATTCCTGCTGTAAACATGTTTATTTCTGCTGTAAACATGTTTATTCCTGCTGTAAACATGTTTATTTCTGCTGTAAACATGTTTATTCCTGCTGTGAAGTTGGTCTTTTTAACATGGGAGTCTATGAGGATTTGCTCTGTTTTGGAGCCCCTAGTGGATGAAGGGAGAACTGCAGGTTTTGGCGTCACTTTTAACCTCCGGAGGTTGCTGATTGGGGATAATGGAACCGTGGCTAATGAAACAGTTGGTTGCCATAACATCAACATACTTCCTGGAACAGACACAATGCAGGATTTGCCCTCAAGGTTCTAAAGGTCCATTTCTGCTCCCATCCATACGTAAGTGAGGAGCGTATGTTTTAAATGTTGTGTGTCTCCATCCTCATACTTCATATGTCTCATATGTTGCAATGCTTGTCAGTCCGTTTATCCACTAGTGGGCAGTGGATATGAAAGTTTATTTCCACATTTTAGACACCGGCTGGTGGCGCTAATGCACTGCTGAAAAGTTGTTTACAAATGTCCAAAAACACCAGAAAAAGAATAAAGTTAGTTTTTTTTTACCCAACTTCTGCGCTGTCGTCTTCCTACCCCTCTTCTTCATCTGTGGTTTTCTCTGGTAGTGTGTCAGCAATACAACTCAACACTGCCCCCGGTGGTTTCTGGTGGTATTGCTCCATTTTCTGTGCCAAGAGACATTTAGCTGAGCTCCTTGAAAACAGACCAAAATATGTGTAAACGATGAAAAAGACGGACAAAACTGTCCATCTGTCTGCGTCTCCTGTGTCCTGCAGTGGACCTTCAGGTCCGGCTGCATCCAGCAGATTTTCCATGTTTGCCTCGCCGTGATGACCAGCCAATCAGAGATAATCTGGACTACATCACCTGAGATTTCCATGATGTCAGAAATAATAAATACCCATACCACCAAAGCACTTTACTGCACTTTGGTCAGTTGTTTGTTGTTTTTAGAGTAACAGCAAGTGAATAAAAACAGCATGAGAAAATAAAACAACAATAAAACGGTAAAATTAAGAAATACATTAAAAAAAAAAGAACGGTAAAAATTGCCTACAAGGACACAGATGACAACTCAGTCTTGCTCAAATGCCAAAGAATAAAAATGTGGTTTTAAATGACTTTAGAAATAAAGATGGTATGGGTATTTATTATTTTTATTTATAGATGAACTATAAATAAATAAACAATAAATATAAATACATATAAATAAACTTCATGTTGAATTTTAAAAGAATTCAGTGAAATTTCCTCATGTTCTCCCTCCTCCTCCGACGCTGGAATCTAATTGCACGCTGAGAAACTTTATTAATGCTTAAAAGGCAATGATTGAAAGACACGACTGACAGATGTTTTTCTGCTTTTATTCCTGTTTCCCCGCAGGATGCGGCTTCATTCACACCGGGGTTGCAGGTGTGACTAGAATTATCTTCTGACGAGATGTGAGCTTTCACAGTTGAAGGCTGACAGTTGGAGTTTGAGCCTCCAGGTTTTACGCTGCAGGAAGGTTTTTACATGTGTGTTAATGATGCTGCACAGATTAAACGTGTCCCGCTGTTGTCCTCTTCACAGTAAAAATGACACATTATAAACCATAAAAATTTGTTTCTTTATTCACGATTCTCATACAATCCTTGATGGACTGAAACATCTGGTACAAATCAGAGGAGCATTTGACAACTAGTCAGGTTAACTGTTAACAGGCCAGTGGGGATGAAAGGAGCATTTCAGAGAGGCAGAGTCTCTCGGAGGGAAAGATGGACAGAACTTCACCAATCTGAGACAAACTGGATCTAAAAGTTCAGAGAAATATTCTGCAGCGTGACGATCCACCATCTACATGGAATAACATCATCAGAAGATTCAGATGTAGGAGGAATCTCTTCATGCAAGGGACAAGGCTAAAAGTAAAAACTTGATGCTCTAAAAAGTAGCTCCAGAGTGATGTTTAGTTTTCCTATCAGCTGTTAGCATTGTTAGCAGCTGTTAGCATATCTAAAATGTAGTCTCAGGGTGATATTTAGTATTCCTATCAGCTGTTAGCATTGTTAGCAGCTGTTAGCATATCTAAAATGTAGTCTCAGGGTGATATTTATTATTCCTATCAGCTGTTAGCATTGTTAGCAGCTGTTAGCATATCTAAAATGTAGTCTCAGAGTGATGTGTAGCTTTCCTATCAGCAGTTAGCATTGTTAGCAGCTGTTAGCATATAAAAAATGTAGTCTCAGGGTGATATTTAGTATTCCTATCAGCAGTTAGCATTGTTAGCAGCTGTTAGCATATCTAAAATGTAGTCTCAGAGTGACGTTTAGTTTTCCTATCAGCAGTTAGCATTGTTAGCAGCTGTTAGCATATCTAAAATGTAGTCTCAGGGTGATATTTAGTATTCCTATCAGCTGTCAGCATTGTTAGCAGCTGTTAGCATACTAAAAAGCAGTCTCATGGTGATATTTAGTCGTCCTATCAGCAGTTAGCATTCTTAGCAGTCATTAGCATGATTAGCAACTGTACGCAGGTTTTAGCATTTGTAAAAATTAGTTCCAGGTAATGTTTAGCATTCCTAGCAGCTGTTATGAACACAAATCCTTCAATCCATTACTAGGATTACTTTACTCATTACTAGGATTACTTTACTCATTACTAGGATTACTTTACTCATTACTAGGATGGCTTTACTTGTTCCTTGACGTCTTGTGAATATTCTGACCTTAAATCCGAGACTTCGGAGCTGTAAACAGAAAACTTCTGCAGGTTCTCTCTGATCTCTGACCAGAACTCTCGGACCGGATCAGTACGAGAGGTTCTGCAGAACTCGGGATTTAAAGTTCAGGCATGAATTTAACTCACCTGCTCTGGATTTCATCCTGACACACCTGAGTGTTTTTACTCGCCCTGGTTTGTGAGAGAAGACAAAGTAAAGCAGTTAAAGTTGTAATGAGTCATTTGGGTTGAATTGATTCGGTTCTGAGTCCAGAGCTGCATCAGAAGAGTCCAGTTCAGATTCCTCTCCACCACAAACAGCACGACACCGTAATATCTTGTAGCAATCAACGGGCATTGATCAGCCCCTGATATGCTTTTATTTCAGGCAGAATGAGGACAGCCGTGTGCGGTAAACGTTGGCGTGTTCGTGTAATGAAAGCAGGACACGCTTTCAGCCTCGCAGCTTCTGCTTTCATCGCACTTTTCTCTTTCAGCAACAATCCAGCAGTTTGTCTCATCAGCTGCTGCTAAAACAGATCTGCTCGCATTTTACTTTTTATTCATCATTTGTTTGTTTACAGATGAATAAAATTAAATAAAAAGATTATTTTAAAAAAAAACCTAAAAGAGACTGGTAAAGTATAAAGCACAATTTAATATTAAATACATTAATAACTATAAATAAATAATATAAAAACAGAAATAAACGTAAAAAATGAATTCAAACAACCTGCAGTTGGGTTAGAAGAAATGTTATTGTTTTTTTAAATTGTTTATTCAGTTTATTTACATATTTAGATTTTATTTATTAATGGCTTAAGTTGAAAGTTATTCGTGTTACAGCAAAGTTTTGACTTTTTAATGTGACGACATGTTTTTTACTGAAAGGAAATTAATGAGTGTAAAAATATGAATCTACAGATTTCAATAGAAAAAAACTTTCCATCATTTCTTTTCATGAAAATAACACGTCTGAAGTTATTCATACTGCAAAGTATCCAGAATATCCTGGAAACAGACATTTTTATCGCCTCCAGAGGTGAAAAGCCGCATATCTGCAGAGAAAACCGAAGCTTCCGCCTCCCATCCAGCCTCTCCCATGCATACAGGGATTCCTTTAGATTCTCTTAATATGCGGATGACGTTGTACACTGCAGATGGTGGGATCTTCCACTTTGCCTCAGAACATTTTAAATGAGCTTTGGTCCAGAGAAGACGGCGTGTTTCTGGATCCTCTTCACATATGATGGAGCTTTAACCTGCATGTGTGGATTTCAGGATGAACTGTGTGGTTTCTGGAATCTTCCCGCACTGGTTTCCAGTAGAGAACCATGTCTGCTTTTCATGCAGAAAATCACCAGCATCCAGCTTTGTCCCTGACATACAGAGATTCACTCTGATTTTCTGAATCTTCAAAGTTTGAGGAATATTTTTTCAAAATTTCCCCACAATTTTTAGATTTGTCTCAAATCTTTCCATCTGAGAGACTCTGCCTCTCTGAGATGCTCCTTTTACATCCAGCTGTGTTACTGACCTCTTGCTAGTTAACCTGGTTAGTAATTAAACTCCAGTTCTTTCTGATTTTTTATGAGTGACTTTTTCAGCTTTTTGTTGCTTTTACAAACATGTTGCTGTTTTCCATCATCATTTTCATCACCTGACACGTTTATTTTCCCCCGGGAAGAAAATACGACCTGATGAGATTCTGTGTTATTCTTTTTTCACAGAGTCCTGATTCTTGTGGGGTTGTACCTGGAAGTGTCTGTGTTTGGTTTGGTCAGCCTTCTGATTGGCCAACGTGCTGTGAGAGGCGGGACTAGATCTCCACCTGCTTCCTGATGACGGACTGTTCCTATAATAAACCGTTGAACTGTACAGATGAGAAACAGCTTTAGGACTAGATGTGTTTGTCTGATAAAAACGGCTTCAGGTGGACTGTAAGTCCAGAAAAGTGCTGCGTAAACAGGGTCACGTTCAGCATGTTCCTGTGGAAACAGCCACGCATCCGGTCTGTTGTTTCATACATCATGTTGTTTGTGCGGCGATCACTTTGAGCCCAGAAAGTCCCGACACCGATGTGAAAAGGATGGAAGTTGAGTTATTATATTAAAAGCGGTCCAAATAGGAGTGTGTCAGTGTAAATCTAGGAGCTGAGATATTAGATCAGCAGCGTAACCAGAGGACGGCGCGTGGTGAAAGCTGCATGAAATTAAATTTCAAGGAGGCAGCTTCAGTGAAAGTGACTGACTGCAGTCAGAGCAAAACTTCCCGCAGCCGCAGCAGCATCTTTTTAAGTCTCCCCAGACCTGAAAGGATTCCCCGTTTATGTGTTTTCACTTTCATTTTGCACGATGCTGACATGTTGGAGTCCAACTGATTCAGTTTCTAATATTTTATTAAAGACTCATCAAAGTAAAATGTTGCTGTCTCTTAAAAATATCTTAAATGGAATAATAAATCATTCCACAAGTATTTATAACCTCTACGAATGACAGTTCGAGACATCTAAATGTCTTTTTTCATTTTCAGGATACTCACATATCCGCTGAGATGTTCTAAAGCACGAGTCCGAAAAGCGTCTTCAGTTCCCAACCGAAGAAGTCCAGCCGAACCGCTTCTGACTTCATGGATCAGAAACTCATACAGCTCATCTGTGGCCCAATAAGCAACAACAACCTCCTGCTGCTGATGTTTCCGCTTCTACTTTGTAAAGTTTCCGCTAGTTTCATATATCTGCTGCAGCAGAAGTGAGCCAAACCAGTTTTTTTCACATTTGAGTCATACTGGTACCATAGACCGTGTATGAAAGATGGACGAAGCTTCCGGCGGTCAAAAGTGAAGCCTATGCGGAAGTGAATAAACCTGCAGTTCTCCCTTCATCCACTAGGGGCTGCAAAACAGAAAATCCCCATAGACTCCCATGTTAAAAAGACCAACTTCACAGCAGGAATAAACATGTTTACAGCAGAAATAAACATGTTTACAGCAGATATAAACATGTTTACAGCAGAAATAAACATGTTTACAGCAGATATAAACATGTTTACAGCCTGGTACAAAAACCCATTTTAGGTTTAATAGATCAGGTTTACCTTCATGACAACTGTGGGAGGAGTGAATTATTTTCTAACTCGCCCGTTTAAAAGTAATTTAATCTCCAAGTTCGGCATATTTAGGGGCGTGTCCTTTTGATTGACAGGTACCCGATCTCCCGCTTCAAGTCAGAAGCACGTAGAACAACCACGGTTTTTAGCCAGTTAACAACGTGACTTAGCTTTAGCCCGCTTACCTCCGTTAGCAGGTTAGCTCCTGTTATCTCTGGCTTAGCTCGGTTAGCTCTTAGCTACAGAAAGCTCAGAGTTCGCTCGATGTCAATCATCCACCATGACACTCACAGCCCCCCTCTCAGCTCCACCTCTTTGCCCATGTCTGTATTTTCCTGGAGAGATGACACACATTCCCTTGCCAAGATGGTGATGATTGCTCTTCAGAAACCTACGGGTGGTGTGACGGAGGTCCTGTCCATCTTTTTCATAGAGTCTATGACTGGTACCCAGACCATCCACTGAGTCTGGTTTTACAGCGACTGGCTGGAGATGGACAGTAATCTCTGGAGCCTCATCCATGTGTTCCAAACACAGAACATGGATTTGACTGAAACACGAAGTGAAGCTTCGTCTGGGACCAGAGTCTCCAGACAAGACAGTAATATAGAGCTGAGTGTCATCAGCATATGATCAGATATTTGGTTTGATGCCATGATCTGAACTGGTGGGAGCCTCTAGATCCTGGTCCTCGAACACCAGTTTCCTGCAGGTTTTCCAACACCAGACTCAGACAAGCTCTGCACATGTCTGCTGAATACACACCGATCTAAATCAAGACACTTAGAAAACCTGCAGAACACCGGTCCTCAAGGACCAGGAAGCCTTGGGGAGCTCCAGACGCAGATCTATAGTTACAAACCTGTTACGACCTGTTCTTCAGGTGGTAAAAAGCTCAACTGGTTCCTGTTTTAACGTTAAACTTTCTCTCACAGTCCAAACAAAACCTTTCGGGTCTGTTGGGTCTGAACATTGCTTACTGAAGCTGAACTCTAATCTTTGGTTCCATCAACAATAATTTCAGTTTTCTGAGTATAACAGGAGGTTCTGGATGGCTGAGCTCTAACAGAACTAAATCCAAACTCCTGCTTCTGCCGTTCAAGCCTGTTGGCAGTTCCAGAGCTGCGTTGCGGTCAAAATCCTGACTGAAAGACATGAAAACAATCTGTAAAGCTGTAAATAAACAGCTATTTGTATCATTTACATAGAATATGTTTGACATATCTGTTTAATCCACGATGAAAAGAATGAAGGACGGAAAAGAATGGGAAAACTTCCTGGAACATGAATAATTTCTTGCATCGGAGTGATTGTATTCATGACTGAACAGCAAAATTAACTGACTGCTTATTGCAGCTGCTGATATGATGCCTTTGCTGTTAACTACAGATATTGACAGTCCATAAATTAATTGCACGCCTGTTGCCAACATTAATGAAGAGAATTGGTTTCACAGCCACAAGCCAAACAAACAGTATCGAGTTCTGTTTATAATGTCAGGAGCCATTAATTTGCTGCCAGCTTCATATTGAATGTGTTATCAGACGCCCGGCCGGGGAGTAAGAACAAAGACAAAATGAGCCAATTTAATAGTGTTTGGAGGAAGGAGTCACATTTCAGTCCTGGCTGGATTGTTGTCTGACCTGGAATCTGAAATAAATGTGTTGGGCTTCATTTTGCAGAGGTGTTTGCACCTGCGACTCCGTATTATCTACACAGTGTCTATTAGCGCTCCCTGATGCAGAACTGCTCTGGGGATTGGTTGATTTTCTGTTTTCTGACAAGAGAAGCTCATTGTCTGTTAACACTTGGCAGTAATAAACAACATCCTTAATTTCAAGCGCGCAGTCACGTGCACGTTCCTTTCATTTGGTTATGAGCTGGCGCAGGAGGAAAAGGCTGATTCACATCTCTGCATGCTGCATTTCCTCACGTTTCCACCTTTATTTATGCCACAAAATAATTCTGTGTTTTAACTCCACAGGTTCCAGAGATAAGGCGTCAATCAAAGAGTGAAAGTGGTTATTTGGATGTTCGTTTCATGGATGAACAAGTCGCTTCCTCAGCTGCTCTCGTCGGCTCCTGGTAGGATTTCCAGCTGTGAAGACAAAAATTTCTGAGGCCAGAAGGCGAATTTTAACAATCATACAGAAAACTTGCATCACACTGTTTTGGATATTTAAAGATGCTTTATAGAAGAAAAACATAAAAAATAAAATAAATATAAAAGAAAAAACACATTAAGGAAAGGCCAGTTTGAAAAGCAGTGAATTGAAGTTTCTGATGGGTTGGGGGGATCAGATACTTGGTATGTGTGATCGGAGTGAGGAGGTTGGTGTTGGCAGAGCGGAGGCGGTGGGTGGGATGGTAGAAGTTCAGAGAGGTGGGGAGGAGGAGCCTGTAGTGTGTTGAACGGGGAGCAAGTGGAGATGTTGCAGGATAGGGGCGATATGTTGTCTGCTTGTGAGAAGGCGGGTAGCAGTGTTCTGGATGTGTTGCAGTTTTTGAAGATGAGTGGAGGGAAGTCCATATGGAAGAGTTATTAGACTAAACAGTCTGGAAGTGATGATAAGTGTTTCAGCCGTGGACTTAGAGAGGGAGGGGCGGGATTTCACAGAGGTGAAAGAAGGCTGATATGTGTGTAATGCAGGAGGTAGGGTCCATTATGATACCAAGGTTGCATAGCGGGGGTGACAATGTGACCATCAATGAGGAGGTTAATGTTCTGTATTATTCCTGATGAGTTTTAAGAAGTTATTCTCCATCCAGGTTTTATGTCCAACTGGCACCTTGTGATGGTGAGAGGATGACCGGGGCAACGTAGAGCTGGGTGTCATCGGCGTAACGGTGGAAATGTCCATGGTGACGAATGATATGGAAAAGAGGAAGCATGTAGATTTAGAAAAAAAAAAAGCAGGGGGCGGAGCACCAAACCTTGGGGAACACCATAGGTAACGTCAGATTGTCAGATAATTAGAAGATTTGTTGAAGCGAGAAACATCAGTGTCATTGTTAACCAGATCTGCATGAGGATGACAGAGTTGATCATTTCAACACCTTGCCTGGTGGGCACGCCGCTTCTGGCACACAAGCCACACCTGGTACGAATGCCGCACCTGATGCAAACACCGCGCCTGTTTCTGATTTAAACTGGGAGGAACCTAGAGAACCTGAAGAGAACACAGAAACAGTGAACCTGGAGAGAACCAAACATTAAGGACTTGGAGAGAACCCACACTTAAAGGACCTGGAGATAACCCAACATGGAGGACCTGGAGAGAACCTACACTTCAAGGACCTGGAGATAACCCAACATGGAGGACCTGGAGAGAACCCACACTTCAAGGACCTGGAGATAACCCAACATGGAGGACCTGGAGAGAACCCACACTTCAAGGACCTGGAGATAACCCAACATGGAGGACCTGTAGAGAACCCACACTTCAAGGACCTGGAGATAACCCAACATGGAGGACCTGGAGAGAACCCACACTTCAAGGACCTGGAGATAACCCAACATGGAGGACCTGGAGAGAACCCACACTTCAAGGACCTGGAGATAACCCAACATGGAGGACCTGTAGAGAACCCACACTTCAAGGACCTGGAGATAACCCAACATGGAGGACCTGGAGAGAACCCACACTTCAAGGACCTGGAGATAACCTACACTTGGAGGACCTGGAGATAACCCAACATGGGGGACCTGAAGAGAATCCATACTTGGAGGACCTGGAGAGAACCCAACATGGAGGACCTGGAGAGAACCCAACATGGTGGATCTGGAGAGAACCAACACTTGGAGGACCTGGAGAGAACTCAACATGGAGGACTTGAAGAGAACCCACACTTGGAGGACCTGGAGAGAACCCAACATGGAGGACCTGGAGAGAACCCAACATGGAGGACCTGGAGAGAACCCAACATGGTGGATCTGGAGATAACCCACACTTGGAGGACCTGGAGAGAACCCAACGTGGAGGACCTGGAGATAACCCACACTTGGAGGACCTGGAGAGAACCCAACATGGAGGACCTAGAGAGAACCCAACATGGTGGATCTGGAGATAACCCACACTTGGAGGACCTGGAGAGAACCCAACATGGAGGACCTGGAGATAACCCACACTTGGAGGACCTGGAGAGAACCCAACATGGAGGACCTGGAGATAACCCACACTTGGAGGACCTGGAGAGAACCCAACATGGAGGACCTGGAGATAACCCACACTTGGAGGACCTGGAGAGAACCCAACATGGAGGACCTGGAGATAACCCACACTTGGAGGACCTGGAGAGAACCCAACATGGAGGACCTGGAGATAACCCACACTTGGAGGACCTGGAGAGAACCCAACATGGAGGACCTGGAGATAACCCACACTTGGAGGACCTGGAGAGAACCCAACATGGAGGACCTGGAGATAACCCACACTTGGAGGACCTGGAGAGAACCCAACATGGAGGAACTGGAGAGAACCCAACATGGAGGACCTGGAGAACAACCTGGATGAAGTCAGAAGGTTTAACTAGAAGAGGTTCAGACACATGAATCATAAACTCCGCCTCTGAACGCGACGTTTTCCTGGTTTGGGTTCGGAGAACTCCTGCTTTCCTTCTTCGGACTGAAATATGAGAACATTCCTGCTGTTCTCCTGTCTGGGTTCAGACGCATTCGCAGCTCCTACTGAAGGAAGGAACCTCACTGAATCTTCAGCTCTGCTTCACAGCGACCCCCTCCATGAAAATAGAAATGTTTGGCTGTGAGCTGGAGCCTGTTTGTGTCCATCAGTGTGAGCGGAGCAAGCAGGAAATCATTGCGGCTGCTGTTGGGATCAGCGTAGTGTGCAGAGCAATCTGCTGCAGGACTGCAGGCAGCAGAAGCAAACACCACTCCACATGATGGCAGAATAAATCTACCAAAGAGTCGGGGGCTGAAATCCTGCTGCAGGGGGTGCTGACCACTTCCATTACTCCCAGACTCGTCCCACACACTCGTACTGGGATATTTCAGTGGAATAATATTCCTCCAACATCCTGCTGACGAGGTCACATGACTTGTCTGTCGTCAAGGTTTCATCATGCTGAGTGATCATATGTCCAGCATCAGAAACCAGCGTGTTCACCTGAGTCAGGTTAGTTGAGCCTCTGTGGGTTTTAAAAGGGTCCTGGATCCAGTCCCTGAACAGGTCCCAGAACAGGTCCCTGAACGGGTTCCAGAACCGGTCCCAGATAAGGTCCCAGATCAGGTCCCAGATCAGGTCCAAGAACAGGTCCCAGAACGGGTTCCAGAACCGGTCTCTGAACAGATCCCAGAACAGATCCCAGAACGGGTCCCAGAACAGATCCTACAACAGGTTTCTGAACAGGTCCCAGAACGGGTCCCAGAACAGATCCTACAACAGGTTTCTGAACAGGTCCCAGAACGGGTTCCAGAACACGTCCCAGAACAGGTCCCTGAACAGATCCCAGAACAGATCCTAGAACGGGTCCCAGAACGGGTCCCAGAACAGATCCTACAACAGGTTTCTGAACAGGTCCCAGAACGGGTTCCAGAACGGGTTCCAGAACACGTCCCAGAACAGGTCCCTGAACAGATCCCAGAACAGATCCTAGAACGGGTCCCAGAACGGGTCCCAGAACAGGTCCCTGAACAGATCCCAGAACAGATCCTAGAACGGGTCCCAGAACGGGTCCCAGAACAGATCCCAGAACGGGTCCCAGAACGGGTTCCAGAACGGGTTCCTGAACAGGTCCCAGAACGGATCCCAGAACGGGTTCCAGAACGGGTCCGAGAACAGGTCCCAGAACAGATCCCAGAACAGGTCCCAGAACGGGTCCCTGAACGGGTACCAGAGCGGGTCCCTGAACAGGTCCCAGAACAGGTCCCAGAACAGATCCTAGAACAGGTCCCAGAACAGGTCCCAGAACGGGTTCCAGAACAGATCCCAGAACAGGTCCCAGAACAGGTCCCTGAACGGGTATCAGAGCGGGTCCCTGAACAGATCCCAGAACAGGTCCCTGAACGGGTATCAGAGCGGGTCCCTGAACAGATCCCAGAACAGGTCCCTGAACAGATCCCAGAACAGGTCCCTGAACAGGTCCCAGAAAAGGTCCCAGAACAGGTCCCAGAACAGGTCCCAGAACAGATCCCAGAGCGGGACCCAGAACAGATCCCAGAACAGGTCCCAGAACAGGTCCCAGAACAGGTCCCAGAGCGGGACCCAGAACAGGTCCCAGAACAGGTCCCAGAAAAGGTCCCAGAAAAGGTCCCAGAACAGGTCCCAGAAAAGGTCCCAGAACAGGTCCCAGAAAAGGTCCCAGAACAGGTCCCAGAACAGATCCCCTATAGATGGGTCCAGTGTTGATCACCCTGATGGGCTTGAAGGATTAAACTGGGACGAATAAAAGGTGTTGCGTGTTTTTCAACCTATATTTTCTTTAATCGGATCCGGTCTCAGTTCAGCTGTTTTACTTCTATCCAGACCAGAACGAAGAAGGAAAATCTCCATCAGGACCAGAACCAGGTCCATCTTTCTGGATCTTTTGGTGGTGGGGAGGACAGGAAGGAGAATCAACCAGTACCAGAACTCTGACCCAGGGTCCTGCTGAGACAGAAAAAGAAACACAGATGAACAGCAGAGCACAGAGGAGTCCAGTGCATCTCTATACGTCTCCCGGTGCATCATGGGACCTGGTCATCAGACTCTGATGTCATACCAAGTCATCGGACTCTGGCAGACCTGGAGCTGGGACTCTGGCAGACCTGGAGCTGGGACTCTGGCGGACCTGGAGCTGGGACTCTGGCGGACCTGGAGCTGGGACTCTGGCAGACCTGGAGCTGGGACTCTGGCGGACCTGGAGCTGGGACTCTGGCGGACCTGGAGCTGGGACTCTGGCAGACCTGTACTTCGGATTCTGGCAGACCTGGAGCTGGGACTCTGGCAGACCTGTACTTCGGACTCTGGTGGACCTGGACCTGCTGCAGGCTATGCCAGCATGCTACATTCTCCGTGCAGACTGGGTGCAGAAGCCGGAAGCGGCTGAAAGTAGGAAGGTTTCTGAACTCAAGCGTGTTTACATCCTGACATTAGCATGTAGCTCGGCGCAGCGTGGCAGCTTTTCCCGTCTGACAGCATGGCTCACTTCTTCCCCGTATGCTAATCTAACGTGTCAGTTTCTGCGGTTTGAAAATAAACTCACATGTTTCCACCTGTTATTCAGGTCACTGCTCATACTGCAAAGAGGTAAGTCACTCCACACCGAGCCACCTGATTGTGTCAGAAAAATTTGGTTTATTTTCCAGAAGGAGGACAAGAAAAGAAAAGCTGGTAAATGTTTACGCAGAGATGGGGGTGAGACGTCCTCCATCAGGTTACACCCAACCAGCAGACCAGAAGAGTCTACAGAGAGGAGAAACCCAGGTGGGAAAGCTGAAAACAATAAAGTCAAAAGCAAGAGACAGAGGACGGACAGAGAGGCTGAGGAGGAGTTTTAATGCGCTCTACTCTTTTTTTCTTTTCTTTTTTGCATGAACAGAATCAGTCAGGAGGACAAATGTGCAGCGTTTGAGGCGATGACTTGTATTCAGGGAAATTATGAGCATGTGTGGCTCCCCAAAGAAGATCCTCAAACTAACCATCATTTACTGGGTCAGCAATCCAGAGCGTCCCTGTGCAGCGTCAGAGCCAGAGCTCCCCCCAGTGGGCAGGTTGTGGTACTGCAGCTGCACATTCAGGGTGAGCAGCAGCAGCAGGGCAAATCCACGAATCAGCTGCTGCTTTGCATGGATTCATCTCAGTCACTCGCTTAGACTCCATCTGAGAGCAGGAGAAGGAATCTACATGTAAATAAACACAAATTTATGGAAATAATTGTGGATATTATTTTTCATCTTGCAGGGACGAGCACCTGGTTCCCAGCCCCAGGGCCTGTTCCATGAAGCATCAGGATAACTTGTGATGATGTGGAAAGTGTTGATGGTGGAGTCCCTGTAGGCTGAGGATGCAGCTGCTGCAGACAATCTGCTGAACGCTCAGCACAACTGACAAACCCACCCAGAGCAGATGTTCCACCTGCAAAGACAACGGCAAGACGGAGGAAGTGTCCTCTCATCGGTTCACGTCACGCTGTTTTACTCAGATTTCTCATCAACTGAATAAGTCACATAAAAATATATCATTTGAGGGGGTTAATGTCGAGAAATGAAAACAAAGAAAACCATTAAATTATCAGCAGGTGTTACGGAAAGTCATGAATAGATTTTTTATTTACAGGAACATCAGCGATGAATGATAAGTAAATACAAGAAAAACAGCAGGATGCTGCGTCTCCAGAGGCTCAATATCAGTGTAACACAATCACACTCTGTTGGTGATATAATATGACTTCACAGTCTCGCAGCAAAACGTAATATGGTCACATAAATTAATGTATTGATTCATATCCACATATGCAGTTTCAGCAATTTATCCTGTTTCTGGACCATTTTCAGTGAAAACGAACCGATAATGGGCTGTTTCGGACATAAAACACAGCACGTTCAGTGGTTTAGGAGCTAGCTAAGGTTGGTGAAAGCAAACACAACTATGCTTTTATTAGCATGAATATGACATCACTATTCATTAATTATTCAAAGAGTTAAAAGATTACAGATCAATACAGGATGTTCCCATCTCATAAAACTTACATCTGTTATCAGTAAAGCTAACTGATAGCTAACAGTTTGCCAGCTAGTGGAGGAAACCCATTAAGCTAATGGCTAGCGAACACAACTTTTTCAAGAATATCCTCAGAATAAGTCAAGAGTCCTCACAATTTCTCTAATAGGCTAAATGTGCCTGCAGAACATCTCTGATTGGATAAAAGTGTCCTTAGAATGTCTCTGATTGGCTGAAAGTGTCTTCAGAACATCTCTGATTGGCTGAAAGTGTCCTCATAGTGTGTCTGATTGGCTAATGGTGTCCTCATAGTGTCTCTGATTGGCTAAAAGTGTCCTTAGAATGTTTTTGATTGGCTAAAGGTGCCCAGTGAACGTCTCTGATTGGCTGAAAGTGTCTTCAGAATGTCTCTTATTGGCTGAAGGTGCCTGCAGAATGTCTCTGATTTTCTAAAAGTGTCCTCAGAATTTCTTTTGATTGGCTGAAAGTGTCTTCAGAATGTCTCTTATTGGCTGAAGGTGTCCTCATGATGTCTCTGATTGGCTGAAAGTGTCCCCACACTGTCTCTGATTGGCTGAAGGTGCCTGCAGAACATCTCTGATTGGCTGAAAGTGTCCTCAGAATGTCTCTGATTGGCTAAAAGTGTCCTCAGAATGTCTCTGATTGGCTGAAAATGTCATCATAGTGTCTCTGATTGGCTAAAAGTGTCCTCAGAATGTCTCTGATTCTGAAGGTGCCCTCAGAACATCTCTGATTGGCTAAAACTGTCCTCAGTATGTCTCTGATTGGCTGAAAGTTTCCTCATAATGTCTCTGATTGTCTGAAAGTGTCTTCAGAATGTCTCTTAATGGCTGAAGGTGTCCTCATGGTGTCTCTGATTGGCTGAAAGTGTCCCCACACCGTCTCTGATTGGCTGAAGGTGCCTGCAGAACATCTCTGATTGGCTAAAAGTGTCCTCAGAATGTCTCTGATTGGCTAAAAGTGTCCTCAGAATGTCTCTGATTGGCTGAAAATGTCATCATAGTGTCTCTGATTGGCTAAAAGTGTCCTCAGAATGTCTCTGATTCTGAAGGTGCCCTCAGAACATCTCTGATTGGCTAAAACTGTCCTCAGTATGTCTCTGATTGGCTGAAAGTTTCCTCATAATGTCTCTGATTGTCTGAAAGTGTCTTCAGAATGTCTCTTAATGGCTGAAGGTGCCTGCAAAACATCTCTGATTGGCTTAAAGTGTCCTCAAAATGTCTCTGATTGGCTAAAAGTGTCCTCATAGTGTCTCTGATTGGCTAAAAGTGTCCTCAGAATGTCTCTGCTTGGCTGAAAGTGTCTTCAGAATGTCTCTTATTGGCTGAAGGTGCCTGCAAAACATCTCTGATTGGCTGAAAGTGTCTTCAGAATGTCTCTTATTGGCTGAAGGTGCCTGCAGAATGTCTCTGATTTTCTAAAAGTGTCCTCAGAATTTCTTTTGATTGGCTGAAAGTGTCTTCAGAATGTCTCTGATTGGCTGAAGGTGTCCTCATGGTGTCTCTGATTGGCTGAAAGTGTCCCCACACTGTCTCTGATTGGCTGAAGGTGCCTGCAGAACATCTCTGATTGGCTAAAAGTGTCCTCAGAATGTCTCTGATTGGCTAAAAGTGTCCTCAGAATGTCTGATTGGCTGAAAATATCATCATAGTGTCTCTGATTGGCTGAAAGTCTACCCAGAATGTTTGATTGGCCGAAGGTGCCTACAGAACATCTCTGATTGGCTGAAAGTTTCCTCATAGTGTCTCTGATTGGCTAAAAGTGTCCTCAGAATGTCTGATTGGCTGAAAATATCATCATAGTGTCTCTGATTGGCTAAAAGTGTCCTCAGAATGTCTCTGATTCTGAAGGTGCCCTCAGAACATCTCTGATTGGCTAAAACTGTCCTCAGTATGTCTCTGATTGGCTGAAAGTTTCCTCATAATGTCTCTGATTGTCTGAAAGTGTCTTCAGAATGTCTCTTAATGGCTGAAGGTGCCTGCAAAACATCTCTGATTGGCTTAAAGTGTCCTCAAAATGTCTCTGATTGGCTAAAAGTGTCCTCATAGTGTCTCTGATTGGCTAAAAGTGTCCTCAGAATGTCTCTGCTTGGCTGAAAGTGTCACCAGAATGTCTCTGATTCTGAAGGTGCCTGCAAAACATCTCTGATTGGCTAAAAGTGTCCTCAGTATGTCTCTGATTGGCTGAAAGTGTCCTCAGAATGTCTCTGATTGGCTGAAAGTGTCCTCATAATGTCTCTGATTGGCTGAAAGTGTCTTCAGAATGTCTCTTATTGGCTGAAGGTGCCTGCAAAACATCTCTGATTGGCTGAAAGTGTCTTCAGAATGTCTCTGATTGGCTGAAATTGTCCTCATAGTGTCTCTGATTGGCTAAAAGTGTCCTCAGAATGTCTCTAATTAGCTGAAAGTGTCCCCAGAATGTCTCTGCATGGCTGAAAGTCTACCCAGAATGTTTGATTGGCAGAAGGTGCCTACAGAACATCTCTGAATGGCTGAAAGTGTCTTCAGAATGTCTCTTATTGGCTGAAGGTGCCTGCAGAACATCTCTGATTGGCTCAAAGTGTCCTCAGAATGTCTCTGATTGGCTGAAAGTGTCCTCAGAATGTCTCTGCTTGGCTGAAAGTGTCCTCAAAATGTCTCTGATTGGCTAAAAGTGTCCACATAGTGTCTCTGCTTGGCTGAAAGTGTCCCCAGAATGTCTCTGATTCTGAAGGTGCCTGCAGAACATCTCTGATTGGCTAAAACTGTCCTCAGTATGTCGCTGATTGGCTGAAAGTGTCCTCAGAATGTCTCTTATTGGCTGAAGGTGCCTGCAGAATGTCTCTGAGTGGCTGAAAGTGTCTTCAAAATGTCTCTGATTGGCTGAAAGTGTCCTCATAGTGTCTCTGATTGGCTAAAAGTGTCCTCATAATGTCTCTGATTGTCTGAAAGTGTCTTCAGAATGTCTCTTAATGGCTGAAGGTGCCTGCAAAACATCTCTGATTGGCTTAAAGTGTCCTCAAAATGTCTCTGATTGGCTAAAAGTGTCCTCATAGTGTCTCTGATTGGCTAAAAGTGTCCTCAGAATGTCTCTGCTTGGCTGAAAGTGTCACCAGAATGTCTCTGATTCTGAAGGTGCCTGCAAAACATCTCTGATTGGCTAAAAGTGTCCTCAGTATGTCTCTGATTGGCTGAAAGTGTCCTCAGAATGTCTCTGATTGGCTGAAAGTGTCCTCATAATGTCTCTGATTGGCTGAAAGTGTCTTCAGAATGTCTCTTATTGGCTGAAGGTGCCTGCAAAACATCTCTGATTGGCTGAAAGTGTCTTCAGAATGTCTCTGATTGGCTGAAATTGTCCTCATAGTGTCTCTGATTGGCTAAAAGTGTCCTCAGAATGTCTCTAATTAGCTGAAAGTGTCCCCAGAATGTCTCTGCTTGGCTGAAAGTCTACCCAGAATGTTTGATTGGCAGAAGGTGCCTACAGAACATCTCTGAATGGCTGAAAGTGTCTTCAGAATGTCTCTTATTGGCTGAAGGTGCCTGCAGAACATCTCTGATTGGCTCAAAGTGTCCTCAGAATGTCTCTGATTGGCTGAAAGTGTCCTCAGAATGTCTCTGCTTGGCTGAAAGTGTCCTCAAAATGTCTCTGATTGGCTAAAAGTGTCCACATAGTGTCTCTGCTTGGCTGAAAGTGTCCCCAGAATGTCTCTGATTCTGAAGGTGCCTGCAGAACATCTCTGATTGGCTAAAACTGTCCTCAGTATGTCGCTGATTGGCTGAAAGTGTCCTCAGAATGTCTCTTATTGGCTGAAGGTGCCTGCAGAATGTCTCTGAGTGGCTGAAAGTGTCTTCAAAATGTCTCTGATTGGCTGAAAGTGTCCTCATAGTGTCTCTGATTGGCTAAAAGTGTCCTCATAGTGTCTCTGATTGGCTGAAAGTGTCCTCATAATGTCTATGATTGGTTAAAGGTGTCCTCATAGTGTCTCTGATTGCCTAAAAGTGTCCTTAGAATGTTTTTGATTGGCTAAAGGTGCCCAGTAAACGTCTCTGATTGGCTGAAAGTGTCTTCAGAATGTCTCTGATTGGCTGAAAGTATCCTCATACTGTCTCTGATTGGCTAAAAGTGTCCTCAGAATGTCTCTAATTAGCTGAAAGTGTCCCCAGAATGTCTCTGATTAGCTGAAAGTCTACCCAGAATGTTTGATTGGCCGAAGGTGCCTACAGAACATCTCTGATTGGCTGAAAGTTTCCTCATAGTGTCTCTGATTGGCTAAAAGTGTCCTCAGAATGTCTGATTGGCTGAAAATATCATCATAGTGTCTCTGATTGGCTAAAAGTGTCCTCAGAATGTCTCTGATTCTGAAGGTGCCCTCAGAACATCTCTGATTGGCTAAAACTGTCCTCAGTATGTCTCTGATTGGCTGAAAGTTTCCTCATAATGTCTCTGATTGTCTGAAAGTGTCTTCAGAATGTCTCTTAATGGCTGAAGGTGCCTGCAAAACATCTCTGATTGGCTTAAAGTGTCCTCAAAATGTCTCTGATTGGCTAAAAGTGTCCTCATAGTGTCTCTGATTGGCTAAAAGTGTCCTCAGAATGTCTCTGCTTGGCTGAAAGTGTCACCAGAATGTCTCTGATTCTGAAGGTGCCTGCAAAACATCTCTGATTGGCTAAAAGTGTCCTCAGTATGTCTCTGATTGGCTGAAAGTGTCCTCAGAATGTCTCTGATTGGCTGAAAGTGTCCTCATAATGTCTCTGATTGGCTGAAAGTGTCTTCAGAATGTCTCTTATTGGCTGAAGGTGCCTGCAAAACATCTCTGATTGGCTGAAAGTGTCTTCAGAATGTCTCTGATTGGCTGAAATTGTCCTCATAGTGTCTCTGATTGGCTAAAAGTGTCCTCAGAATGTCTCTAATTAGCTGAAAGTGTCCCCAGAATGTCTCTGCTTGGCTGAAAGTCTACCCAGAATGTTTGATTGGCAGAAGGTGCCTACAGAACATCTCTGAATGGCTGAAAGTGTCTTCAGAATGTCTCTTATTGGCTGAAGGTGCCTGCAGAACATCTCTGATTGGCTCAAAGTGTCCTCAGAATGTCTCTGATTGGCTGAAAGTGTCCTCAGAATGTCTCTGCTTGGCTGAAAGTGTCCTCAAAATGTCTCTGATTGGCTAAAAGTGTCCACATAGTGTCTCTGCTTGGCTGAAAGTGTCCCCAGAATGTCTCTGATTCTGAAGGTGCCTGCAGAACATCTCTGATTGGCTAAAACTGTCCTCAGTATGTCGCTGATTGGCTGAAAGTGTCCTCAGAATGTCTCTTATTGGCTGAAGGTGCCTGCAGAATGTCTCTGAGTGGCTGAAAGTGTCTTCAAAATGTCTCTGATTGGCTGAAAGTGTCCTCATAGTGTCTCTGATTGGCTGAAAGTGTCCTCATAATGTCTATGATTGGTTAAAGGTGTCCTCATAGTGTCTCTGATTGCCTAAAAGTGTCCTTAGAATGTTTTTGATTGGCTAAAGGTGCCCACATAGTGTCTCTGCTTGGCTGAAAGTGTCCCCAGAATGTCTCTGATTCTGAAGGTGCCTGCAGAACATCTCTGATTGGCTGAAAGTGTCTTCAGAATGTCTCTGATTGGCTGAAAGTATCCTCATACTGTCTCTGATTGGCTAAAAGTGTCCTCAGAATGTCTCTAATTAGCTGAAAGTGTCCCCAGAATGTCTCTGATTAGCTGAAAGTCTACCCAGAATGTTTGATTGGCCGAAGGTGCCTACAGAACATCTCTGATTGGCTGAAAGTTTCCTCATAGTGTCTCTGATTGGCTAAAAGTGTCCTCAGAATGTCTCTGATTGGCTGAAGGTGCCTACAGAACATCTCTGAATGGCTGAAAGTGTCTTCAGAATGTCTCTTATTGATTGAATGTGTCTGCAGAACATCTCTGATTGGCTAAAAGTGTCCTCAGAATGTCTTTGATTGGCTGAAAGTGTCCTCAAAATGTCTCTGCTTGGCTGAAAGTGTCCCCAGAATGTCTCTGATTCTGAAGGTGCCTGCAGAACATCTCTGATTGGCTAAACGTGTCCTCAGTATGTCTCTGATTGGCTGAAAGTGTCCTCAGAATGTCTCAGATTGCCTGAAGGTGCCTGCAAAACATCTCTGATTGGCTGAAAGTGTCCTCAGAATGTCTCTAATATGCTGAAAGTGTCCTTAGAATGTCTCTTATTGGCTGACGGTGCCTGCAAAACATCTCTGATTGGCTAAACGTGTCCTCAGAATGTCTGATTGGCTGAAAGTGTCCTCATAGTGTCTCTGATTGGCTAAAAGTGTCCTCAGAATGTCTCTAATTAGCTGAAAGTTTCCCCAGAATTCTGATTGGCTGAAAGTCTTCCCAGAATTTTTGATTGGCTGAAGGTGCCTACAGAACATCTCTGATTGGCTGAAAGTGTTCTTATAGTCTCTGATTGGCTGAAAGTGTCCCCACAATGTCTCTGATTGGCTGAAGGTGCCTACAGAACATCTCTGATTGGCTGAAATGTCCTCATAGTGTCTCTGATTGGCTGAAGGTGCCTACAGCACATCTCAGATTGGCTGAAAGTGTCCTCAGAATGTCTTTGATTGGTTGAAAGTGTCCTCATAGTGTCTCTGATTGGCTGAAAGTGTCCCCACAATGTCTCTGATTGGCTGAAGGTGCCTACAGAACATCTCTGATTGGCTGAAATGTCCTCATAGTGTCTCTGATTGGCTGAAGGTGCCTACAGCACATCTCAGATTGGCTGAAAGTGTCCTCAGAATGTCTTTGATTGGCTGAAAGTGTCCTCATAATGTCTCTGATTGGCTGAAAGTGTCTTCAGAATGTCTCTTATTGACTGAAGGTGCCTGCAAAACATCTCTGATTGGCTAAAAGTGTCCTCATAGTGTCTCTGATTGGCTGAAAGTGTCCTCATAATGTCTATGATTGGTTAAAGGTGTCCTCATAGTGTCTCTGATTGGCTAAAAGTGTCCTTAGAATGTTTTTGATTGGCTAAAGGTGCCCAGTGAACGTCTCTGATTGGCTGAAAGTGTCTTCAGAATGTCTCTGATTGGCTGAAAGTATCCTCATACTGTCTCTGATTGGCTAAAAGTGTCCTCAGAATGTCTCTAATTAGCTGAAAGTGTCCCCAGAATGTCTCTGATTAGCTGAAAGTCTACCCAGAATGTTTGATTGGTCGAAGGTGCCTACAGAACATCTCTGATTGGCTGAAAGTTTCCTCATAGTGTCTCTGATTGGCTAAAAGTGTCCTCAGAATGTCTCTGATTGGCTGAAGGTGCCTACAGAACATCTCTGAATGGCTGAAAGTGTCTTCAGAATTTCTCTTATTGATTGAATGTGTCTGCAGAACATCTCTGAATGGCTAAAAGTGTCCTCAGAATGTCTTTGATTGGCTGAAAGTGTCCTCAAAATGTCTCTGCTTGGCTGAAAGTGTCCCCAGAATGTCTCTGATTCTGAAGGTGCCTGTAGAACATCTCTGATTGGCTAAACGTGTCCTCAGTATGTCTCTGATTGGCTGAAAGTGTCCTCAGAATGTCTCTGATTGGCTGAAGGTGCCTGCAAAACATCTCTGATTGGCTGAAAGTGTCCTCAGAATGTCTCTGATATGCTGAAAGTGTCCTTAGAATGTCTCTTATTGGCTGACGGTGCCTGCAAAACATCTCTGATTGGCTAAAAGTGTCCTCAGAATGTCTCTAATTAGCTGAAAGTTTCCCCAGAATTCTGATTGGCTGAAAGTCTTCCCAGAATTTTTGATTGGCTGAAGGTGCCTACAGAACATCTCTGATTGGCTGAAAGTGTTCTTATAGTCTCTGATTGGCTGAAAGTGTCCCCACAATGTCTCTGATTGGCTGAAGGTGCCTACAGAACATCTCTGATTGGCTGAAATGTCCTCATAGTGTCTCTGATTGGCTGAAGGTGCCTACAGCACATCTCAGATTGGCTGAAAGTGTCCTCAGAATGTCTTTGATTGGCTGAAAGTGTCCTCATAATGTCTCTGATTGGCTGAAAGTGTCTTCAGAATGTCTCTTATTGACTGAAGGTGCCTGCAAAACATCTCTGATTGGCTAAAAGTGTCCTCAGAATGTCTCTGATTGACTGAAAGTGTCTTCAGAATGTCTCTGATTGGTTGAAAGTATCCTCATAGTGTCTCTGATTGGCTAAAAGTGTCCTTAGAATGTTTTTGATTGGCTAAAGGTGCCCAGTGAACGTCTCTGATTGGCTGAAAGTGTCCCCACAATGTCTCTGATTGGCTGAAGGTGCCTACAGAACATCTCTGATTGGCTGAAATGTCCTCATAGTGTCTCTGATTGGCTGAAGGTTCCTACAGCACATCTCAGATTGGCTGAAAGTGTCCTCAGAATGTCTTTGATTGGCTGAAAGTGTCCTCATAATGTCTCTGATTGGCTGAAAGTGTCTTCAGAATGTCTCTTATTGACTGAAGGTGCCTGCAAAACATCTCTGATTGGCTAAAAGTGTCCTCAGAATGTCTCTGATTGACTGAAAGTGTCTTCAGAATGTCTCTGATTGGTTGAAAGTATCCTCATAGTGTCTCTGATTTGCTAAAAGTGTCCTTAGAATGTTTTTGATTGGCTAAAGGTGCCCAGTGAACGTCTCTGATTGGCTGAAAGTGTCTTCAGAATGTCTCTGATTGGCTGAAAGTATCCTCATACTGTCTCTGATTGGCTAAAAGTGTCCTCATAATGTCTCTAATTAGCTGAAGTGTCCCCAGAATGTCTCTGATTGGCTGAAAGTCTACCCAGAATGTTTGGTTGGCTGAAGATGCCTACAGAACATCTCTGATAGGCTGAAAGTGTCCTCATAGTGTCTCTGTTTGGCTAAAAGTGTCCTCATAATGTCTCTAATTAGCTGAAATGTCCCCAGAATGTCTCTGATTGGCTGAAAGTCTACCCAGAATGTTTGGTTGGGTGAAGATGCCTACAGAACATCTCTGATAGGCTGAAAGTGTCCTCATAGTGTCTCTGTTTGGCTAAAAGTGTCCTCATAATGTCTCTAATTAGCTGAAATGTCCCCAGAATGTCTCTGATTGGCTGAAAGTCTACCCAGAATGTTTGATTGGCTGAAGATGCCTACAGAACATCTCTGATAGGCTGAAAGTGTCCTCATAGTGTCTTTGTTTGGCTAAAAGTGTCCTCTGAATGTCTCTGATTGGCTGAAGGTGCCTACAGAACATCTCTGAATGGCTGAAAGTCTCTTCAGAATGTCTCTTATTGGCTGAAGGTGCCTGCAGGCCATCTCTGATTGGCTGAAAGTGTCCCCAAAATGTCTCTCATTGTCTGAAAGTGTCCTCATAGTGTCTCTGATTTTCTGAAAGTGTCCTCAGAATATCTTTTGATTGGCTAAAAGTGTCCTCAGGTTGTCTCTGATTGGCTAAAAGTGTCCTGTGTTATCTTCATAACATCACCAGGCCCTGAAAAAGAGCAGATTACAATATTCCCAAATGAAAAACAAAAATCAGTCAAATGGAAAACATCACCAGGGAATTAATTCATCTTTTAAAATTAGTCTGAAACAAAATTTTATTGGATTTACATGTTTATTTAACAGGAACAAATGCATGAAACAATCACAACTGCATACTGCCAGAATGAAAAATGGACATCTAAAACTGCATTAAAATTAAAACATAACCATCAAAGATCATAAAACCGGATCAATGTTAACAGTAAGACAGAAGACAAAAGAGGCAGGAAGCGGCAACACGGGAAAGAAATTAAAGAAAAACAGAAATAAATAGAAATGAAGTTCTATTTTCAGATGTGTGTGTAGTAGTAAAAAGTACACATGACGCTTCATGGCTGGTTGTAATTATACAGTACTGTCATGGACATGTGGACACAATGTAACGATTTTTCATCTGCTGTGTCTACAAGAGCTGAAGATCAGAAACTGGTTAAAAGTGGTGTCCAGTTATGAATCCTGGTTCCAAAAGGTTTTAATAGGAAGCAGAATCTTGACTTATCAGACCCCTCGTTGGAACCAGCTCCCAGTTTGCTGTTCTGAATCAGAACCGGCTCCCAGTCTGGCTTGAGGAAACCACAACCAGCTCCCAGTCTGGCTTGAGGAAACCACAACCAGCTCCCAGTCTGGCTTGAGGAAACCACAACCAGCCCCCAGTCTGGCTTGAGGATATCAGAACCAGCTTCTAGCTTGGAGGTATGGAGGTATAGCAGACCACCAGAGGATGGAGGTATGGAGGTATAGCAGACCACCAGACGATGGAGGTATGGAGGGAAAGCAGACCACCAGAGGATGGAGGTATGGAGGTATAGCAGACCACTAGGGGATGGAGGTATGGAGGTATAGCACACCACCAGAGGATGGAGGTATGGAGGTATAGCAGACCACTAGGGGATGGAGGTATGGAGGTATAGCACACCACCAGAGGATGGAGGTATGGAGGTATAGCAGACCACTAGGGGATGGAGGTATGGAGGTATAGCAGACCACCAGTGGATGGAGGTGTGGAGGTATAGCAGACCACCAGAGCATGGAGGTATGGAGGGAAAGCAGACCACCAGAGGATGGAGGTATGGAGGTATAGCAGACCACTAGGGGATGGAGGTATGGAGGTATAGCACACCACCAGAGGATGGAGGTATGGAGGTATAGCAGACCACTAGGGGATGGAGGTATGGAGGTATAGCACACCACCAGAGGATGGAGGTATGGAGGTATAGCAGACCACTAGGGGATGGAGGTATGGAGGTATATTAGACCACCGGAGGTCCAGTTTGCTGTAGCTGCAACAGACCAGTTGACCACTCTAATAGGAAGAGATTTTAACATGGTCTCATCTGTCTGCAGCTTTCTGATGTTACGCTTCCTGCTGATGCAAGTTCTGGCAGCAGCTGTAAGAAGGCGAGCTGCGTGGGAGACCGCAGAAACACACACTCCCTCAGCTCTTTGTTAGGAACATCACACAAGCGCCGCGTCGGCTTCTCTCTGCTCCTGAGGAGGAGGTGCAGACTTCAGCTCGGTGATTCATCACATCATTTCCACTTCCAGCAGCTCCCAGAGGAGTTCCGCTGGAAGGTTCTCCCTGTGAGAGAACGCTAAACTCACTGTGATGCTCTGGAAGCTGCTGGGAACGTTCTGCTGCAGTTCTACAGAAGTTCTGTTTTTTTTTTTTTTACAAAAAAATCATGTCCAAACTGTTGTTTCACAGTTTACAATGAAACTCAGACTGGATGGAAACATTAACCGGTACCATCAGGTCCACCTGGCGGTACAGAGTCCTCGTCTTTCTCAGGTCCACCTTGCGGTACCGGGTCCTCGTCTTCATCAGGACCGGTACCATCAGGTCCACCTGGCGGTACCGGGTCCTCGTCTTCATCAGGTCCACCTGGTGGTACCGGGTCCTCGTCTTCATCAGGTCCACCTGGCAGTACCGGGTCCTCGTCTTCATCAGGACCAGTACCATCAGGTCCACCTGGCGGTACCGGGTAGTCCTCTTCATCAGAGAGGACGTTTTTGTCTGTAGCTCTAAGCCTGTAGCGCTTCAGAAAAAAAGTTGGGTTGATTTGATTTGTGTTCAGAGGAAGGATAGTGGACCTGATGAAGAGGAGGACCTGGTACCGCCGGGTGGACCTGATGAAGATGAGGATGAGTGTAAAACCTGCTGAGGCGTTCAGGTCCGTCCAGTAAATCATGGACATGTGACAGGAAGTACTTCCTCCTGCCTCCTTCATGTGATTCATGTTTTTATCGTTCAGAAACGTGGCTGCAACACGCGACTCTGCAACCCGTTTACGACCCGCTGATGTTCGCACAACGTAAATCAGAGCTGCTTTCTGCCTCTGGACTCGCCCCTCCTGGTGGATGTAACCAGCTCATGGCGAGCCGGGATGGAGCGGTAATTACCCCGGAGGAGGACGGCGTTTGTTTCTGTGTCATAAATAAGAATCACAACTACATTTACAGCCCAGCGGGACGAGGATGTTACAACACATACATTAGGAACCTTTTCCTCCGCCTGCTTCGTGGACTTCAATCCTCAGTCAGGATGTAAAGCTGCAGCTTCCCACAAACACCACAGTCTCTGTAACAACGTAAACAAAACATGTGGTCACCAGTTAAACGTCCCATATTACACATTTATTCCACCAGGTTGGGTTGTTAAAGGTCCAACAGCACCGAGCTCCGACTCTTAGTGTCTGCACAACAGGCTGATTCTGTCTCTGAACCTTAGAAGGAGCAAAAAGGGAATCGTTTCGCTGGCAGGGTTGTTGATGATCACTGCCTGTATACCAGAACACACAGGAGGGCTTGGAGCTGCCTGGAACCTCCCGAAGGCCTGCTAGAGCCTCCTGGAACCGCCTGGAGGCTCGGAACCACCTGGAGGCCTGCTGGAACTGCCTGGAGGCCTCCTGGAACGACCTGGAACCTCCTGGAAGCCTGCTGGAACCGCCTGGAGGCTTACAGCTACCTGGAGGCCTTCTGGAACCACCTGGAGGCCTTCTGGAACCACCTGGAGGCCTGCTGGAACCACCTGGAGGCCTTCTGGAACCACCTGGAGGCCTGCTGGAACCACCTGGAAGCCTGCTGGAACCGCTTGGAGGCTTACAGCTACCTGGAGGCCTTCTGGAACCACCTGGAGGCCTTCTGGAACAACCTGGAGGCCTGCTGGAACCACCTGGAGGCCTGCTGGAACCACCTGGAGGCCTGCTGGAACCGCCTGGAGGCCTGCTGGAACTGCCTGGAGGCCTGCTGGAACGACCTGGAACCTCCTGGAAGCCTGCTGGAACCACCTGGAAGCCTGCTGGAACCGCCTGGAGGCTTACAGCTACCTGGAGGCCTTCTGGAACCACCTGGAGGCCTTCTGGAACCACCTGGAGGCCTTCTGGAACCACCTGGAGGCCTTCTGGAACCACCTGGAGGCCTGCTGGAACCACCTGGAGGCCTGCTGGAACTGCCTGGAGGCCTCCTGGAACGACCTGGAACCTCCTGGAACCGCCTGGAGGCCTGCTGCAGCGGCTGGTTTGCAATCAACCTGCAAAGTGCAGAACATGTTCATGTAACTTCTAACTTGCTATTTACAGGAGAAGAGCTAGTCATGAGTCAAACTGCCGCCCATTACCCCATTAGCCTGTTAGCTCGTTAGCCTGTTAGCCCCTTAGCCTTTTAGCTCGTTAGCCCATTAGTCTGTTAGCCTGTTAGCTCTGGCAGTGCTCGCCAACAACTTGACTAACAACATTAGTTGTTTTCACAGATGATGTCGGATCCTTTCGTTCTCCCCATTTTGCTTTGAAAACACGCGATTCCATCTGTCAGGTATAGGATGGGGGAGGGACGAGAGGGATGCGAGAGAAGGCGACCATTCAGATGAACTTACACAAAGACGCGGCTGGTAAACACGGAGCTGGAGATCAGCACACTGTGTGACATCATGCATCACTCCAGATGAAAAAACACTTTTAATTCTTTACTTAGCGACTCTTTTCATTCATTCGTTTTCCGAACCGCTTAGTCCGATTTAGGGAGCTGGAGTCTATCGCAGCAGTCTTCTGGCGAGAGGCAGGTACACCTGGACAGGTCGCCAATCTATCACAAAGCTTCAATTCAGCTCTTCAGAAACCTGCGGGTGACGTCACGGAGGCTCCGCCCATCTTTTTATATACAGTATATGCTCTAACCCTAACCCCACTCCCATTTGACATCCAACCAACTACGCTCATTGGACGTTCCGCTCTGCCCCATTCTCCAGGCTGCAGCCGGGTGTTTTTGGCAGCATCCGCTACTGAGGGAGAGGTCAGGGGGTGGGGGGTGTTTTCCTTCTTGAGGTCATAAATGCAAAGATCTCCGACTCGCCCATTTGAGCCCATTTGAGCAGACATTTGCTCGCAGTTTTTGAACGTCAGACACGGGACTCAGACTCACGGTCTGACGGTTAGAAAGCAAACTCCTGCCAGAGAGGCTGGATTACTGTCAGATGCAGAAGAAGTGATGACATCTATCAGCTGTTCTCTTCTCATCTCATCACATTTAAACTTCGCCTGGCAGGAGGAACGCCAACCCAACCGTTACTCCCGTGTGGTTTTGTGCATGTGAAACATGGTTTTGGAACATGTTTATGGTAATGACACATTCAGGTGGTTTTGTTCCAGTATCTTTTCTGGCTCTTTGACGTTTTATTTAGAAGCTCTTTATCTGCTGGAACATCAGGACATTTGTCTGATGTCGGTCCAGGGAGCATCTGTCAAAATCTGACTCATAATAACCCCTGCTGTATGTTTGGAAAACACATCCAGGCATTTGGAATGTCATCATATGGAAGATAGTTGTTTGCTGAACATGTTTTGTGATTTTTTTTTTTTTTTAAATCTAATCTAGAAGATTCCAGTCCTTCCAGATGTTTACGACGAGCTGCTGCGCAGGTTTGTTCACACAGAAATCCGGATTTCCTTCAGCATTTCCAGAGAAACGTGGAGCTTCTGTTGATGCTGCTGGCTTTGGCTGCAGTTCCGCTCCTCATCCAGAGGAGGGCTCCTTTACTCTGCAGCTTCCTGGAACCGAACAGCTGATTGACTGGAAGGAGGCAGGGAAACAGCTGATCGTCTGGGTGCAGCTGCCGCATCCTGTTACCACTAAAATAAAACAACCAGCAGCTCAACCTGGACTTCAACATGTTCAGAGTGACATCAGATTAAAGTAGTTTTCCAGGATCCTCGAGAGAAAAATGCCTGAGATGTGCTGAGTATGTTTCTGTCAGGTGCAGCAGATGCTTTCTGCTGTGTTGTCTACATGATGCCTTTCGATTTTCTATCCTCCCCGCTCAGATCCAGAAGTACGATGTCAACTCTGTAAAATACACATTTATTCTAAATAAACAAATAAAGTAGGAATTCAGATTATCAAGAGGATGGTTTTATCTATAAGCTCCTCTTGACAAAGCAGGTTTGCTGAGCAGCCAGACCATCATTCTGCTGCTGCCATGCTGGACAAGACCCAAGACCGATCCGATGGGCCTTAAGCGCACAGGCCCCGGGGCCCACTTGGGGCCCATGTAGGACAAACGCCAGAAGTTTGGACATGAAACAAAATGTACATAAAAGCTAGATAGTTACACAACAGTAGTGAGATTGGTACCACTGACTGAGAGATGTTAGAAATGTTTTTTCACAATGTTGCTGTGGGGAAGGGGGCCCTGGAACACTCTGGGCCCAGGGGCCTGTGCACTTTTAATCCGGCCCTGGCAAGACCTGGTGAAAAAAAATATATATATTATTGACAAAAACTAAATTTAGACACAAATGTTTTACTGATTGTTTGTTAGTTGGAAAGACATCTTTACTGGGTATCTCTAGGTAGGTGGGTTTAAAGTTTAAATGTGATGAGATGAGAAGAGAACAGCTGATAGATGTCATCACTTCTTCTGCATCTGACAGTAATCCAGCCTCTCTGGCAGGAGTTTGCTTTCTAACCGTCAGACCGTGAGTCTGAGTCCCGTGTCTGACTTTCAAAAACTGCGAGCAAACGTCTGCTCAAATGGGTAGGTGGGTTTGCTCCAGGTTCCAGGTCAGTTCACCTTGTTTTTCCCACTGGGTACCTGGAAAACCTGACTTCCAAGGACAAATTAAATACAGCACAGTTCTCCAGGATCCTTGAAGGACTCTCCATGATCCGTGAAGGAATCCCAAACATTCTTTGCTAAGTTGTTGCGACAGCAGGACTTTAATGTGAAAGTCTGCAAACCGGAAGTAGTTAGTGCTTACTGTTCGCCAGGCTGCAGGAACTTTATCTGGAAACGGGAATTAAATCTCTGTTTCTTCGTGAAAACAGGTAAAAAACAAACAAACAAACAAAACAAAACTGCTGGTTTGGCCTCTCTGGGATCATTTAAACATTACAGACTGTTAAAAAGAAACTTTCAGATTATTTATTTCGACAGTAAATCGCTTTTTAAAAATTTTATGAGGAAATATTTTGTCTTTTCTGCTAGTTTTATGTCTTTATTCACGCAACTAATCTGTTACGTGTTGAAACAAAATGTGTGTGGACTTAGTTTGATACCTGAGCTGTTTTCACCTGAGAATATCCATCTGTTTATGTTGCAGAGTTTACTTCCGCATTTTCCAAAACGTGTAACTAATATAAAAGCTGAAACTTCCGGTTCGGAAGTGAGCTGCACGGTCGGGACCGCCGAACCGACACCCATATTAATGATAAATGTGTTGATGGGAGTCCTGGGAGAGTTGTTTGGGATTTAACAGCTCTTTTCTTGTTTGGTAATGACGCTGCAGCAGAGTGGGCGTGGCCAACCTCAGGCGTAAACTCAGGTGGTGTGGATGACCAGACCTTCTCTCCTCCTCAGCATGGCCGTGTTTCAGAACCTGTCGTTTCTTCTGGAGCTGAAATATTTGAGCTTGAAGGAGAAGAAGAAGCTGAAATGTGCTGTGACAGAGAACGGCGGCAGTGTCTGCTTCCTGGTCAACAAACAGGTGAGAGACCACCTGCAGGTCTGAGCCTACAGGTAAGAGACCACCTGCAGGTCTGAGCCTACAGGTGAGAGACCACCTGCAGGTCTGAGCCTACAGGTAAGAGACCACCTGCAGGTCTGAGCCTACAGGTAAGAGACCACCTGCAGGTCTGAGCCTACAGGTGAGAGACCACCTGCAGGTCTGAGCCTACAGGTAAGAGACCACCTGCAGGTCTGAGCCTACAGGTAAGAGACCACCTGCAGGTCTGAGCCTACAGGTAAGTGACCACCTGCAGGTCTGAGCCTACAGGTGAGAGACCACCTGCAGGTCTGAGCCTACAGGTAAGAGACCACCTGCAGGTCTGAGCCTACAGGTGAGAGACCACCTGCAGGTCTGAGCCTACAGGTAAGAGACCACCTGCAGGTCTGAGCAGACAGGTAAGAGACCACCTGCAGGTCTGAGCCTACAGGTGAGAGACCACCTGCAGGTCTGAGCAGACAGGTGAGAGACCACCTGCAGGTCTGAGCCTACAGGTGAGAGACCACCTGCAGGTCTGAGCCTACAGGTGAGAGACCACCTGCAGGTCTGAGCAGACAGGTGAGAGACCACCTGCAGGTCTGAGCCTACAGGTGAGAGACCACCTGCAGGTCTGAGCCTACAGGTGAGAGACCACCTGCAGGTCTGAGCAGACAGGTGAGAGACCACCTGCAGGTCTGAGCAGACAGGTGAGAGACCACCTGCAGGTCTGAGCCTACAGGTGAGAGACCACCTGCAGGTCTGAGCAGACAGGTGAGAGACCACCTGCAGGTCTGAGCAGACAGGTGAGAGACCACCTGCAGGTCTGAGCCTACAGGTGAGAGACCACCTGCAGGTCTGAGCCTACAGGTGAGAGACCACCTACAGGTGACTCCCCTACGTTTCCCACAGTGCTCTCTGGTGGTGACCAGTGACGTGTCCAGCCTGAGCTCCAACCGGCTGCGCAGCATCCAGAAGCACCAGACCCCCGTGGTGGGCCTGGACTACGTGTACGGCTGCGTGGAGAGGGGAGTCCTGCTTCCTGTGGATCAGTACAAGTTGGACACTTCGTCACCTTCATCACCTCCTCTTCCTCTCGTCTCGCCGAGACGCGCTGCTCTCACACAGGAAGGTATGTTTACCTGGCTGCTGTTGTAGCGACAGAGGACTCCTCCGGGCCACCGTAGTCTGTAAGTCTGTATCCAGGGAGACACGGATGTTTGTGTTCTGTGTTGCAGAGGCCAAAGGACCTGCAAGTAAAACCTCTGCTGATTGGTCCAAAGGCCAGGCCCAACCCAACGTGGCGAACAGACGAGGAAATGTTCCAGAAAAGTTCAGGTGAGAAAAGATCTGAAAGTCTTCAAGGCCTGGTTCTGATCCACATTAAACGACTCCATCACATAATCCACATCAGTCCAGTTTATAAGAGCCAGGAAACCCAGAAGCAAGAGGAAAAACCTCCATCTGGACCAGAACCAGGAAGAAAACCTCCATCAGGACCAGAACCAGGAGGAAAAACCTCCATCTGGACCAGAACCAGGAAGGAAAACCTCCATCAGGACCAGAACCAGGAAGGAAAACCTCCATCTGGACCAGAACCAGGAAGGAAAACCTCCATCTGGACCAGAACCAGGAAGGAAAACCTCCATCAGGACCAGAACCAGGAAGGAAAACCTCCATCAGGACCAGAACCAGGAAGGAAAACCTCCATCAGGACCAGAACCAGGGAGGAAAAACCTCCATCTGGACCAGAACCAGGAAGGAAAACCTCCATCAGGACCAGAACCAGGAAGGAAAACCTCCATCAGGACCAGAACCAGGAAGGAAAACCTCCATCAGGACCAGAACCAGGGAGGAAAAACCTCCATCTGGACCAGAACCAGGAAGGAAAACCTCCATCAGGACCAGAACCAGGAAGGAAAACCTCCATCAGGACCAGAACCAGGAAGGAAAACCTCCATCAGGACCAGAACCAGGAAGGAAAACCTCCATCAGGACCAGAACCAGGGAGGAAAAACCTCCATCTGGACCAGAACCAGGAAGGAAAACCTCCATCAGGACCAGAACCAGGAAGGAAAACCTC
Organism: Telmatherina bonti; assembly: GCF_933228915.1. Taxonomy (NCBI): domain Eukaryota; kingdom Metazoa; phylum Chordata; class Actinopteri; order Atheriniformes; family Telmatherinidae; genus Telmatherina; species Telmatherina bonti. Next base: position 4,933,539 of record NC_136613.1, read on the forward strand.
CATCAGGACCAGAACCAGGAAGGAAAACCTCCATCAGGACCAGAACCAGGAAGGAAAACCTCCATCAGGACCAGAACCAGGGAGGAAAAACCTCCATCTGGACCAGAACCAGGAAGGAAAACCTCCATCAGGACCAGAACCAGGAAGGAAAACCTCCATCAGGACCAGAACCAGGAAGGAAAACCTCCATCAGGACCAGAACCAGGGAGGAAAAACCTCCATTTGGACCAGAACCAGGAGGAAAAACCTCCATCTGGACCAGAACCAGGAAGGAAAACCTCCAGACCACTCAAAGCGCTTTACACTACTTGTCACATTCACCCATTCACACACACACTCGTCCAACACACTCATACCCCGATAGGCACATCGGGGTGCAGTTTTGGGTTCAGTGTCTTGCCCTAGGACACTTCGGCATTTCAGGGGAAGCCTGGAATCGATCCCCCAACTTTCCAGTTGAAGGACCACTGCTCTTCCTCCTGAGCTACAGTCGAAAAAGGTGTCTACAAGTCACCCGACTCATCCAGGGATACCTGGATTGCAGTCTTGAAGAATTTAATGTTCCAGACCGGCTTCTAGACCAGTTCCTGGTATCTAGGTGTGTTCCTGGTATTTGGGCCCATATTCTGGACCGGTCCGGGTAAGGACCTGGAAGCAGCCGGTCCTTATTGCTCCTTAAAGTGCAGATTTGGCCGTCTTCTTGCCGTTGCCATGGCGATCAGCATTGTCATGGGAGTCTATGTGGTCTTCATGCTGGATCCAGGTGGATTCAGATAAAACAGGTCCAGAACCAGAACCTTCAAGCAGGTGGTCTTTCTGCGGCTTCATGAGGAACCTGCTCTAGTTCCAGGATCTGATCCAATCTCGTCTTTATCAATAAAGTTTGATCTGATCAGCTGACGGAGACGATGTCTGTAACTCATCTTTACATTTTTCAGAATCTTCGCAGAAACCGACTCAGATCTTCCATCGTATCCCGATGATTTCCATGTGGCCAAATATGTCATCTATCAGAAGGTAGAGGAGCGGCGCGGTTCTCTGGTTCTTGGGTCTGGGTCTGGGTCTGGTTCTGAATGTGCTGCTGGTGTCCCTGCAGACAAACAGCTGTTGTGTCTTGGAGCTGCAGAGTGCTGGGACGGATAAGGGTCAGCGCTATCGTGTGGTCAGGTACAGGAAGCACGATGCCCCAGCAGAGGTATGATGACATCACTTCCTGTGTTATAGGTCAGGTCCAGGTCATACAGAGATTCCTTCTCATTCTCTTGCGGCGACGCCACGGTAACGATATGTGTGTGTGTGTGTGTGTGTGTGTGTGCAGGCGGCGGTGCTGAGGGATCAGCTGGTGTTCCTGTCCTCCTCAGAGGACGCTCTGGATGTCTTTGAGACCTTGAGAAAGTCTCTGGCGGACTCTGGCCTGAAGAAGACCAGCAGCCTGCCTCGGTGGGTCCAGGACTTGGGCTCCACGCCCCTCCAGCAGGTCTGTCTCAAACACCTCCAGGAACAACTGGTGGAAACGTTTTGCTGCCGATCGGGTTATTGATCTGTGCTCTACTTGACTAACAGCTGCTGCTGGAGGAGAAGCTGAACACCGGGAGTCTATCACAGGAAGTGGGTTTTCTTGTGGAGCTTCTGTGGACTGAGGCTCTGGGTTGCCTCGGCAACGTGCTGAGAGTTCCCATCAGCAAGCTGAGCCTGAACGATGTGAGGTTTCCTCTGAGAAGCTGAAAGCCATCAGAGCAGATCCAGTTCTAAGCTGTCTGTGTTGATGCAGGTGAGCAGGGCCGAAGGCTTGTTGCTTCAGGCTCAGAAGAAGATGAAGGGCGGGGATATGATGGAGGCCTCCTCCCTACTGGAGGAGGTGTTCACCCTGCTGCCCCACCAGGACCTCCAGCCTCCACCCCCCACCGCCAAGCTGCTCTCGCAGAAGCTGGACCTCTGTCAGGTAGAACGCCTAGCATCCATCCATCCATCCATCCATCTGTCCATTCATCCATCCATCCATCCATCCATCTGTCCATTCATCCATCCTTCCATCCATCCATCCATCTATCCGTTCATCCTTCCATCCATCCATCTATCCATTCATCCTTTCATTTATCCATCCATCCATCTATCCATTCATCCTTTCATTTATCCATCCATCCATCTATCCATCCATCTATCCATTCATCCTTTCATTTATCCATCCATCCATCCATCTATCCATCCATCCATCCATCCTTTCATTTATCCATCCATCTATCATCCATCCATCCATCCATCTATCCATTCATCCTTTCATTTATCATCCATCTATCCATCCATCCATCCATCCATCTATCCATCCATCCACCCTTCCATCCTTCTATCCATTCATCCTTCCATTTATCCATCCATCCATCCTTTCATTTATCCATCCATCTATCATCCATCCATCCATCCATCCATCTATCCATTCATCCTTTCATTTATCCATCCATCTATCCATCCATCCATCCATCCTTCTATCCATCCATCCACCCTTCCATCCTTCTATCCATTCATCCTTCCATTTATCCATCCATCCATCCATCCATCTATCCATCCATCCATCCATCCATCTATCCATCCATCCTTTCATTTATCCATCCATCTATCATCCATCCATCCATCCATCTATCCATTCATCCTTTCATTTATCCATCCATCTATCCATCCATCCATCCATCCTTCTATCCATCCATCCACCCTTCCATCCTTCTATCCATTCATCCTTCCATTTATCCATCCATCCATCCATCCATCTATCCATCCATCCATCCATCTATCCATCCATCCTTTCATTTATCCATCCATCTATCATCCATCCATCCATCCATCTATCCATTCATCCTTTCATTTATCCATCCATCTATCCATCCATCCATCCACCCTTCCATCCTTCTATTTATTCATTCTTCCATTTATCCATCCATCCATCTATCCATCCATCCATCCATCAGCCCAGTAGACTGTCCTGCATCTTTGGACTGTGCATCTCCTGTGTGTGTTTTCATGAGTTCTTTCTGTTCCTCCAGCTGATCCGAGACGTTCTGAACGTGAGTGAGATGACTCTGAGCAGTCCGGTCCTGTCCACTGTGGGGAAGTACCGCGCTCTGAGGTGCAGCATGGAGGCCGTCCCGCCCGGCAGTTCCGACTTCCATACCGTCTCCCGCCTGCTTCAGGGCTCGTACGTCCGTCTTTATCAGGACCAAATGCAGAACATAAATTCATGCTTCACACCTGACCAGGTCTCTATGTGTGTGCAGGGTGCAGATCCAGCAGATTGTGCGTGTCAGCAGAGGGGTGGAGCTTCAGACCTTCAGGCGGGACCTTGGCAACATTAAGCCCCTCCTCCATTCGTCCAGTCCCAATAACTTTGTAGGAATTCTGTCCCGGTGAGTTGCTCAGAGAGAAAACTCCACTGATCCACCCGAGCTCCATGTCTTCTACCACCAGGAACAGTACTGTGTGACTGTCAGTTCATTCAACGCTCATCACACTCCAGGTTCATTTTAGACAAAAAAGCATGACAAACTTTTAACCCTTAAAACTCTTGTAGGTCTCCAACGTCTCTGAGCGCTTTGACGTATGTAGTCAGGAACAGTAGCTTGTGATGGCTATGTGACCCTTCAGCTGGTCTACGGAGGTTTTCCAGCATTCCCATCCCGCCCAGGAGGTTTACAGACCAGACACAACATGTAGTGTCTGGTCTGTAAACTGCCATGTCTGTTTTCTTTCATCAGGGGTCTGCTGCTTCCTTGCGTCGGAGTGGAGCATCACGGGATTGAGAGGACAGATGTTGGGAATCTGGGCAGCGGGATCTACTTCAGCAACGCCGTCAGGTTGGACCCTGATGCTAAAACCGTGTTTAAAACTGATGAACGACGTCCATCATGGTGCGTTCACTTACCCTCCGTCATCTCCATCCACAGCACCAGCCTCAAGTACTCCAAACCCAGCACCACCGACGGCTCCCGCCTGCTGCTGGTGTGTGATGTGGCGCTGGGACGCTGCAGGGACGTCCACAAGAGAGACCCCACGCTGACCCAAGCCCCTGAGGGCCACCACAGCGTGCACGGGGTCCGCAGCAGCCGGACCAACACGTCTGAGTTTGAGGTGTGAATGTGTTGGCAGATCAGCAGGTGAGCATGGAGTTGTCCATGATGTTTCTAACACGTGTTGGTGTGTCCAGGATGACGAGTATGTGGTGTACTCACCTGATCAGGTCCGGCTCAGGTATGTGGTTCGGTTCTGTGTGGACGGAGACCAGCTGAAGGAGTTCAGTCCCACCGTGGACATGTCGTCCACACCGTCCCCACCCTCATCACAGCAAGGTGAGCTCTGATAGGTCACATGATCCGGTTCGGTCACATGTCCCGGTTCGGTCACATGTTTGGTTCGGTCACATGTTTGGTTCGGTCACATGTCCCGGTTCGGTCACATGTCCCGGTTCGGTCACATGTTCCGGTTCGGTCACATGTCCCGGTTCGGTCACATGTCCCGGTTCGGTCACATGTTCCGGTTCGGTCACATGTTCCGGTTCGGTCACATGTCCCCGTTCGGTCACATGTCACGGTTCGGTCACATGTTCGGTTCGGTCACATGTCCCGGTTCGGTCACATGTCCCGGTTCGGTCACATGTCCCCGGTTCGGTCACTTGTCCCGGTTCGGTCACATGTCCCCGGTTCGGTCACTTGTCCCGGTTCGGTCACATGTTTGGTTCGGTCACATGTCCCCGTTCGGTCACATGTCCCCGTTCGGTCACATGTCACGGTTCCGTCACATGTCCCGGTTCCGTCACATGTCCCCGTTCGGTCACATGTCCCGGTTCCGTCACATGTCCCCGTTCGGTCACATGTTTGGTTCGGTCACATGTCACGGTTCGGTCACATGTTCCGGTTCGGTCACATGTTCCGGTTCGGTCACATGTCCCGGTTCGGTCACATGTCCCGGTTCGGTCACATGTCCCGGTTCGGTCACATGTTCGGTTCCGTCACATGTCCCCGTTCGGTCACATGTCCCGGTTCGGTCACATGTTCGGTTCCGTCACATGTCCCCGTTCGGTCACATGTCACGGTTCCGTCACATGTCCCGGTTCCGTCACATGTCCCCGTTCGGTCACATGTCCCCGTTCGGTCACATGTTTGGTTCGGTCACATGTCCCCGTTCGGTCACATGTCCCCGTTCGGTCACATGTCACGGTTCCGTCACATGTCCCGGTTCCGTCACATGTCACGGTTCGGTCACATGTCCCGGTTCCGTCACATGTCCCCGTTCGGTCACATGTTTGGTTCGGTCACATGTCACGGTTCGGTCACATGTTCCGGTTCGGTCACATGTTCCGGTTCGGTCACATGTCCCGGTTCGGTCACATGTCCCGGTTCGGTCACATGTCCCGGTTCGGTCACATGTTCGGTTTGGTCACATGTCACGGTTCGGTCACATGTCCCGGTTCGGTCACATGTTTGGTTCGGTCACATGTCCCGGTTCGGTCACATGTTCCGGTTCGGTCACATGTCCCGGTTCGGTCACATGTCCCGGTTCGGTCACATGTTCGGTTCGGTCACATGTTCGGTTCGGTCACGTTCGGTTCGGTCACATGTTCCGGTTCGGTCACATGTTCCGGTTCGGTCACATGTCCCGGTTCGGTCACATGTCCCGGTTCGGTCACATGTTCGGTTCGGTCACATGTTCGGTTCGGTCACATGTTCCGGTTCGGTCACATGTTCCGGTTCGGTCACATGTTCCGGTTCGGTCACATGTCCCGGTTCGGTCACATGTTCCGGTTCGGTCACATGTCCCGGTTCGGTCACATGTTCGGTTCGGTCACATGTTCCGGTTCGGTCACATGTTCCGGTTCGGTCACATGTTCCGGTTCGGTCACATGTCCCGGTTCGGTCACATGTTCGGTTCGGTCACATGTTCCGGTTCGGTCACATGTCCCGGTTCCGTCACATGTTCCGGTTCGGTCACATGTCCCGGTTCGGTCACATGTTCCGGTTCGGTCACATGTCCCGGTTCGGTCACATGTTCCGGTTCGGTCACATGTTCCGGTTCGGTCACATGTCACGGTTCGGTCACATGTCCCGGTTCCGTCACATGTCCCCGTTCGGTCACATGTTTGGTTCGGTCACATGTCACGGTTCGGTCACGTGTTCCGGTTCGGTCACGTGTTCCGGTTCGGTCACGTGTCCCGGTTCGGTCACATGTCCCGGTTCGGTCACATGTCCCGGTTCGGTCACATGTCCCGGTTCGGTCACATGTCCCGGTTCGGTCACATGTTCGGTTCGGTCACATGTCCCGGTTCGGTCACATGTTCCGGTTCGGTCACATGTCCCGGTTCGGTCACATGTTCGGTTCGGTCACATGTTCGGTTCGGTCACAGCCAGGTAAACTCCGATTGGTCACGTTTCCAGAGTGAGCTGAGTGGCTGTTTGTCTCTACGTTTTGGTGCTGTTGTGAACTGGTGAACCTGCCTCTCACCTGCTTGCTGCTGGGATAGGCTCCGCCTCCTTTATTTCACCCAGTATATTTCCATGTGTGCATAGAGCTGCGGCTGGAGGGGGAGGAAGTTGACCTTGTTAAGAATCCTCTCCAGGAAGTGACAGCCGGCCTGTTGGACAGCGCAGGACAGCAGCTCCCCCTGCAGGCCGTCCATGTGAGGTGCAAGCTGATGGATCTGCTGTCTCAGGTGAAAACCTCGATATGAGCTGAAACTGAGTCCGTCGGTGAGTAACTCCCCTCTGATGATGTTTGATTCGTGTTTTCCTGTCAGGTCATCATTTTCCAGAAATACACCAATCAGAGCTCTGCACCCATCGAGGCCAAGTACGTCTTCCCTCTGGAGGATTCTGCAGCCGTGTGCGGGTTTGAGGCTTTCATCAATGGAAAACATGTAGTCGGCCAGGTGAGCTGAGCAGCTCCGACTTCCGACTCCGACTTCACCTCCGCTGCTGCACCCCAGCAAACAAAGTCTTTGTTTTGTGTGTGATCAGGTGAAGGAGAAGGAAAAGGCTCGTAAGGAGTATAAGCAGGCCATCCAACAGGGCCACGGAGCGTACCTGATGGACCAGGATGCTCCGGTAGGTCTGCTACGCCCCTGACCGATGTAAGGCTTCTCCTCTCACCTGCTGTGTCATCACTTCCTCCTCTCCACAGGATGTGTTCACCATCAGCGTGGGTAACCTGCCACCCGGAGCCACCGTCCTCATCAAAGTGACCTTTGTCTCCGAGCTGGTGGTGAAGGACGGCAGTATTCTGTTCTCGCTGCCCGGGAGCGTGGCTCCATGGCAACAGAGCGCCGCGCTCAACCAGACCACACAGGTAAGTGGGAGGAGCCTAAGCCCCCTGAAACCTTCTGTTTGTTCAGACCATCTGTGAGTTGAATGTTTGTTTTCTGTCTCATCAGGTTGCCGTGGAGAAGGTGTGCATTACCGACGCTGCGGGAACAAAGTGAGTCGCATCATGTCCGGTTTAATCCAGTTCGATTGGTTTCAGGCAGGTGGAAACTGGGTTTAGTGAACTCTAGATGTTTCTGTTCCTCAGAGAATTCACGTTGGATGTATCGGTGGAGATGCCCAACAAGATCGCCAGCCTCCACTGCATCACCCACAAAGTCCAGATGAAGGTGAATTTGAGTGTTATGGTTTTAGTGTCGGCAAGATTTGTGGTGGGAATACTGCTTCCTTTAAGCAGAACGAGCATTTTAAAAGCTCGACCCCCCAGTACTCTCCAGTACCCTTTAGTACTCTTCAGTACTCTCTAATACCTTCTAGTACTTTATAGTTTTCTTTGTACCCTCCCATACTCTCTAGGACCATTTAATACTCTCTAGTACTCTGTAGTACCTTCTAATTCTGTTTGTACCCTTTAGTACTCTCTAGTACCATTTAGTACCCTCCAGTACTCTCTAGTACTTTCTAGTTCTCTTTGTACCCTCTCCTACTCTCTGTTACCCTCTAGTACTCTCCATTACCCTTTAGTAGACTCTAATACCCTTTAGTACTCTCTAGTAGCTTTAGTACCTTCTAGTTCTCTTTGTACCCTCTAGTACTCTCCAGTACCCTTTAATACTCTCTAATACACTTTAGTACCCTCTAGTTCTCTTTATACCCCCTCGTACTCTCTAGTACTCTTTTAATACTCTCTAGTACCCTTTAGTACCCTCTAGTACTCTCTAGTACCCTTTAGTACTCTCTAATACCCTTTAGTACCCTCTAGTACTCTCTAGTACCCTTTAGTACTCTCTAATACCCTTTAGTACCCTCTAGTACTCTCTAGTACCTTCTACTTTTCTTTGTACCCTCTTGTACTCTCTAGTACCTTCTAGTTTTCTTTGTACCCTCTTGTACTCTCTAGTACCCTTTAATACTACAGTTTGTTCCACTTGTTTGCAGCGTAACAGCTAAATGCTGCTTCTACATGTTCAGTCAGGACTCTGGTCTGGTCTGGTCTCTGGTCTGGATTTTGGTATGAAGTCTGGTCTCTGGTCTGGTCTCTGGTCTGGACTTTGGTCTGAAGTCTGGTCTGGACTCTGGTCTGGATTCTGATCTGGACTCTGGTCTGGACTAGTAGACCCAAGTCTTTGGATGGAAGAGCTCTGCTTGCTTTATATTCTCTAAACTAATCACAGATGTATTCTGGTCCAAAACCAGCCTGCTGGTTTTACTGGGAAGTCCTGTTAAAAGACCGTTCCAGTAATCCAGTCTACTGAAGATGAATGCATGGATGAGTTTCTACTGGTCTTACTGGGAGACTAAACTTTTAATCCTGTTGATGTTTCTCAGTTGGTAAAAAGCTCTTAGTGAAGCTTTTATATGGCTGCTGAAAGTCACATCTGAGTCTATCAACACTCCAAGGTTAGAGACTTCATTGGTGGTTTTTAGAGCTCGAGTCTCCAGGTGTTTACCAACGCTGACCTTCTCTTTGCTACCAAACAGAATCATCTCCGTTTTTATTTCATTTAATTGAAGAAAATTCTCTCTCATCCAGGTGTTTACTTGCTCCAAACACTGGCACAATGAGTCTATTGGACTGTGGTGATCTGGTGACAAAAACACATAAAGCTGTGTGTCATCTGCATAACTGTGATAATTGATGTTAAAGTTCTGTCGTATTTGACCCAAAGGGAGACGATACAAGTTTATTTATATAGCATCAAATCACGGCAATGCCATTTCAAGACGTTTTACAGACAGAGAAAAAAAAACATAATGAAAGCCAATTCATAACAGCCTATATAAGGAAACCAGCAGATTGAGTTGGAGGTCCAACTCAGTCTCTCATCCTGAGCAAGCACACTGGTGACAGTGGGAAGGAAAAAACTCCCTTTTAACAGGAAGGAAACCTCCAGCAGAACCCGGCTCAAGGACAGGCAGCCATGTGCCTCTGCTGTGTGGGGGGAAGAGGACAGAAAGACAACAGACAACAGGAACTGCTACTCCCGGCCAGGGAGACCTGCTGAGACAGGAGACATACATGTTAATAATGCAACACTGTTATTGAGGAGGTGCTACTGAAGGTACAGTAGCACTTGTACCTTCTGTCAGCCATGTTTCTGTCAGAAAAAGAAAATCTTAACTGTAAGAAATTATGAAGTCATTAAGAGTGACTTAATGGGGAGAGATATCGCATTTAGTATAGGTAGCTTTATGGAGTTTACGCTGGTTTCTGTTGTATGCTGAGTTGTACTTTGTACAGTTAACAGATTGGAAAAATTCATCCTAGGAGTGGCTTTCCACTCCTTGTTTTTCTAACTAATACAGGAATCCTACTGGGTCCCGGCTTGTTCTGAAAATAGCTGTCAGTAATAGGTCTACTACAGCAGGGATCTTGAACACATCATGGCACGCTGTCTTTGTTTTGTACTCTGCTACTGCTTTGTGAAGAACCTGTACATCATCCTGTGCTCTACTCTGTCAGGACAGATTATCTAAGAAGGGGATGGGGAGCCCTGTGTTTCTTAGCAGATGGGGGTTGTTGGGGTCCAGACTGGGACAGAGACCTTGGGTGTTGTCGAGAAGAGGATCTGATGAGGGGGTAGAGCTGGGTGGTGTTAGCCTCTCTTCCATGTCCTTTGTTTTTTATCTCTGTGCTCATGTTTGGGTTTGCCATCCCAACAGCATGACGCAGACGAGCACCAAGTAATCTGCATGCATTTGATAGCCATGTGTACAGGCCCAAAAGTCTGCAGAAAACTTCAATTCCTCTAGTACCCTCTAGCACCCTGTAGTGCTCTCTAATACCCTAGTACCCTCTAGTACTCTGTAGTACTCTCTAGTACCCTCTAGTACCCTGTAGTGCTCTTTAGAACTCTGTAGTACCCTCTATTATCTTTTAGTACTCTATTGTACCCTCTAGTACTCTGTAGTACCCTTTATTATCCTTTAGTGCGCTCTAGTACCCTCCGGTACCCTATATTACCCCCTAGTACCCTGTAGTAGCCTCTATTATCCTTTAGAGCTGTCATTAACCCTCTGGTACCCTGTGGGGCTCTCTAGTACTCAGAGGTACCCTTTATTATTCTTTAGTACTCTCTAGTACCCTCTGGTACTCTGTAGTACTTTTAGTATCCTTTAGTACCTTTTGGTACCCTGTAGTGCCTTGTAGTACCCTGTAGTACGCTGTAGTACAACAGAGCGCCGATATCCCCGATGGGGGTCCAGGGGGGATATCGACTATCGGTAAAAAATTGCTGATTTTTTTATTGATTTATTTTTGTCATATATTTGTTTCTGCCTCTTCATTCATGAGACTGCCCAGTTAAAAATGTAATTGGGCTACTTATCCAGCAGATGGCGCCCATCTGCTGGGTGAGTAGCGGGGGCGGGGTCATCCTTGCTCTTGGCTGCCTATCGTGTAAGCCGAGACAGAGCAAACTGGATGGTGAAACAGGTAGCAGCTGAGCCAAGTAAAGTGAAGTCTGCTCACCAGCATTTTATATTTTGTCACTGGTAAGTTTAAATGTTAAATAAACAAACACAGATTTTGTTTTCCTTCTTATATTCTCTACAAACTGGTCATTGCGTGCCTCGTGGCCGCGCTGCGTTTAAAGTTACGATAATTCTTGCCTTGCTAAAAGTTAAGCATGCACAAATAAAATGTGAAGCATCGCTGTCTTAGTGCATAAAAGCATCATAACTGGTGTGTTTTAAGTGACATAAAGTTATTGTGTTTTTTTCCTCTCACTTTAAGTGTAGTCTTCATTAAATGGCTCTTTGCCATCGTAAAAACATGTAGCAACCTGCATTTTAATACATCCATCCACACGCTGGGTTCTACTGTTACTGCAATAGTAGTGCAGTACATCCCACCATGCAACATTTTCAGGCCCAAGCATGATTAATATTATATACAATAAGAAAGATGTTGGTGTTTTGTGACGGATAGACAGACTGGACAGACTATGCTGAAGTTAAATAGAGACTATCGTCATCATCTCTAAAAATAGCCATAATCTGACGGCTATTTTTTCCAACAGTGTCTTTAAAAATGACGACTTTACATGTTATAGAGGCACCCCCAAAACACCTGCAGTCATGAGGGAGGAAAGTCATAAGAGGGAGGAAAACTTGATGTTTTGCAGCGAGGAAAGCAGTGCTTAGTGTTTAGCCTCGTGAACGTGTGTGAAAGTTGGTGGCTGCGTGCCATTTACACAACTTCTGAATATTTATTATTATTAGTGGTGCAACCAATCGAGCGGAGGAACTTGAACGCCTCTTTTCAATCAAATCCCCTGTGTGGGAACACTTTGGTTTCCCTGTCAGATACGATGAAGAAGGAGAGAAGTCAGCTGGTAAAACAGTGACGGTGTGTCGGCACTGTGGAATAAGGAAACCATATTTACATTTTTTAAATCGGTGAATAATTCAGATAGTTCATGGTGTCTAACAGGTAGACATGACTTTAAGAATGAGCTTAGAATGTAGTGTTTTAGCTTTGAGTAATATTTTTTAATTTTTTTCTGGTGGATGGATTTATAGGCCATTATATCGGCTATCGGCTCTAAAGTCTTTATATCGGTATCGGTATCAAAAAATCCATATCGGTCGGGCCATACCCTGTAGTACTCTCTAGTACCCTGTAGTACTTTGTAGTACCCTGTAGTTCTCTGTAACAACCTGATCTTGGTTACAGCAGTGGATCCGGTCCAACCGGCAGCTGCAGGATGTCTTGCAGTTTTGGGACATTTGCTGCTGACATCTTTAAGTTAAACCCTCTCCTGGAAAGACCCGGAAGATGTCATTTTGTCTGTAAAAGGAAGTTTAAATAAAGATTAAAAATACTAAAAGAATCTAACGAGAGAAGATCCTTCAGGTAACAGAGCAAACACGTGATTTAATCCGAGTCATTTTGTGTCCATAGAGGACGGACTGCAAGGCGGTGCTCAGTGTCCTGCCAGGTCAGGTGATGGGTTCAGACGGGTTCCAGCTGTCAGTCACTCTGTCTGAGGTTCACCTGCCCAGGATGTGGGTGGAGAAACACCCCGACATGGACAGCCAGGTACGTCTGTGCATCTTCTCTGTCCCCATCCTGGTACGCTATGCTTTAACCGTCTCCTCCTCTTCCTCAGGCCTGCATGCTGGTCTTCTACCCAGACTTCAAGCTCAGCTCCTCCTCAGTGGCCGATGAAGTCATCCTGCTGTTGGACACGTCCGAGTCCATGAGGGGGGAGGCGCTGCGCTCGGCCCAGAGAATCGCCCTGCAGGTTGTCCAGAAGCTGAACCATAACCTGAGACTCAACATCGTCCTGTTCGGAACAGGTTGGTTTCCTACCAGGAGACTCCAGTTCATCCTGGTCCAGGTTCCACATCTGAAGAAGTCTGTCTGTTAGACTGGACCAGTAAAATACACCATACATGTACATCATCATAATGTTTGGTGGTCTTTGGGTGGTTTTCTGACCTGGTTGGTGGTTTAGGTGTTTTCTGGCAAAGTTGGTGGTTTTTAGTTGAATTTCTGACCTTGTTGATGGTTTTATGGTAATTTTTTTGACCTGGTTGGTGTTTTTAGGTGGTTTTCTGGCCTGGTTGGTGGTTTTTAGGTGGTTTTCTGGCCTGGTTGGTGTTTTTTTTTAGTTGTGTTTCTGACCTGGTTTTTGGTTTTAAGGTGTATTTTTGACCTGGTTAGTTGTTTTTAGGTGTATTTCTGTTCTGTTTTATGGTCTTTAGGTGGTTTTCTGATGTGTTTCGTGGTCTTCGGGTGGTTTTCTAGCTTGGTTGGTGGTTTTTAGGTGTATTTCTGGGCTGGTTGGTGGTTTTTTTTTTTGATGATTTTCTGACCTGGTTGGTGATTTTCTGGTGTAAATCTGACCTGGTTAGTGTTTCTATGTGGTTTTCTGGCTTGGTTGGTGGTTTTTAAGGTGTATTTCTGACCTAATTGGTTGTTTTCAGGTGGTTTTCTGGCCTGGTTGGTTGTTTTTAGGTGTATTTCTGGCCTGGTTGGTGGTTTTCTGGCCTGGTTGGTGGTTTATAGGTTTATTTCTGGCCTGGTTGGTGGTTTTCTGGCCTGGTTGGTGGTTTTCTGGTGTAAATCTGACCTGGTTAGTGTTTCTATGTGGTTTTCTGGCTTGGTTTGTGGTTTTTAAGGTGTATTTCTGACCTAATTGGTTGTTTTCAGGTGGTTTTCTGGCCTGGTTGGAGGTTTTAAGGTGTATTTCTGGCCTGGTTGGTGGTTTTCTGGCCTGGTTGGTTGTTTTTAGGTGTATTTCTAGCCTGGTTGGTGGTTTATAGGTTTATTTCTGGCCTGGTTGGTGGTTTTCTGGCCTGGTTGGTGGTTTATAGGTGTATAGATTGAAGCTCTGTGGTGACTTTTAATAGTTTTTCTTTGGTTCTAGATCTTCTCAGTTTTTTGTTTAGTTGAAGAAAGTTTAAGCACATCCAGTCATTAAACTCACCAGTGCACAACTGTCTGAGGTTAACTCTACCCTCCCCTCTTATTCAGACTTCTCCTTACTGTCTGTTAATGAGGCTACAGAAACACTCTGCTCCTCTCTTGCCTCCTCTCTCAACAAACTCTGTCCTCTGCTGTCTAAACCAGCCAGAAAGAATCCACTCAGTCCATGGCTCACTGAGGTCCTAAGACGTCACAGAGCAGGTCTCAGGGCAACAGAAAGACAGTGGTGCAAATCTAATGAACTCACTGACTTGTCAGAGTACCGGCTTCAGCTCTCAGTCTTCACATCCAGCCTAAAGGCTGCCAAGATAGACTTCTATCAGAACAAGATCGGCAATGCTCATGCTCAGCTGTTCATGGCATTCAACTCTCTCCACCACCTGCTCAGCCTCCCGCCACGCTGACTGCAGAAATGTTTACATCCTTTTTTTACCAAAAAGGTTGCTACCATCAGTAATCAGTTCTCTGAGCCTGACCAGCTCAGTCCACCACATCCAGCTAGTGGTGCTTCATTTTGCTCCTTCCGCACTCTGAATGAGAAGGAAGTCCTAAAGCTTCTACAGAACTCTAAACCCACTACCTGTGCACTTGATCTGGTTCCTACCGATATCCTGCAGAGCATTTCTCCTACAATCAAAGCTGCAGTAACTCATATTATCAACTCCTCTCTTGAATCTGGTGTCTTTCCTTCTGTCTTCAAGCAAGCTCGGGTCACCCCGCTGCTGAAGAAACCCACACTCGACCCAGCCCAGGTTGAAAACTACCGGCCGGTCTCGCTGGTGCCTTTCTTATCTAAACTACTAGAGGGTTCAGTCTTCAGCCAAATCTCCCAATTCCTCCATGATGAAAACCTTTTTGATCCATATCAGTCTGGCTTTAGGCAAGGCCATTCCACTGAAACTGCTCTCCTGTCTGTTACCGATTCCCTCCGGCTTGCCAGATCCACTGGTCAATCCTCAGTCCTGATCCTGCTGGACCAGATCCACTGGTCAATCCTCAGTCCTGATCCTGCTGGACCAGATCCACTGGTCAATCCTCAGTCCTGATACTTCTGGACCTGTCTGCTGCTTTTGACACAGGGAACCATCAGATTCTCCTCTCCACACTCTCTGAGCTCGGCATCTCTGGATCTGTCCTCTCCTGGTTCTCGTCCTACCTCTCAGGAAGATCCTTCAGAGTATCCTGGCGAGGAGAAGTGTCCAGATCTCATGAGTTGAAAACAGGGGTCCCTCAAGGGTCGGTGCTCGGCCCTCTTCTCTTCTCACTATACACCTCCTCACTTGGAGCAGTTAGAAGCTCTCATGGCTTCTCCTACTACTGCTATGCAGATAACACTCAGCTTTTCTTCTCCTTTCCTCCGGATGACACAACCATCTCAATGAGAATATCAGCTTGCCTTGCTGATATCTCGGCATGGATGACGGCTCGCCACCTTCAGCTCAATCTGTCCAAGACAGAGCTCATTGTCTGTCCAGCCAATCGTTCCTTACATCTGCAACTGAGTGTGAAGCTTGACTCTGTCACACTTGTTCCTACGCCTGCTGCCCAGAATCTTGGGGTCATGGTGGATGACCAGTTGACCTTTAAGGTCCATGTTGCCTTGGTTGCCCATACCTGCCAATATGCTCTCTACAACATCAAGAGAATCAGACCATACCAGACCGAACACACGACCCAGCTGTTGGTTCAGGGTCTGGTCATCTTGCGCATTGATTGCTGCAGTTTCCTACTGGCAGGTCTGCCTGCATGCTGGTTAAACCTCTGCAGATGATCCAGAACGCCGCAGCGCGTCTGGTCTTCAACCAACCCAAATGAACACGTCACTCTGCTGCTAATCGCTCTTCACTGGCTTCCGGTCGCAGCGCGCATCAAATTTAAAGCTTTGCTTCTGGCTTACAAAACAATAACTCAAACAGCTCCCGTCTACCTTCACTCCCTAATCCAGGCCTACACTCCCTCTCCACAGCTACGTTCCACCAGTGAAAGACGCCTCGTGTTACCACCAATACGTGGGACTAAATCACCAGCCAGACTCTTTTCCTCTGTTGTTCCACGATGGTGGAATGATCTCCCAAACTCTGTCCGCTCTGCAGAGTCCCTGTCTACTTTTAAGAGCAAGCTGAAGATTCAGCTCTTCAAGGAGAACTTTAACACTTACGGTGTGTTCAGACCAAACAAGTTTTAAGCGTCAAGAGGTGCAGGTTTCCATGTAAAGTTTATGGGGAGGCGCGGCAAGGGGGCGTCGAGCTTTCTCGTGTCGCGTTTTGGGCGTCGGCGTTCCACGCGGAACGCGCATCAAAAGCCAGAGATGGACAAAGCTGAACTTTGGTCGCTCAACGCGGGGCGTCAACCAATCAGAGCGATCAGCTCCTGGAGGATTCCTGTGGTGAACCCAGACACGGGGCTGAGATGCGATTACTCCGGACAATATTTAGGATAACCATTCTTGGCTAAAAAGCTGAATGTTACTGATTTGGCAACGTAGCCGGATACGTTGCCTAGCAACGCTTTGTTTGGGGGCAGCGGCGGCAGTTCTCTGCTGAGTGCGGCTATTGTTGCATTAACACTGACTATTACTGCCTTACGACAACATCCTCTCGGTTTATTTATTAAATAAAACCATGTCATCTCTCTACTGAATCCGCCATCATTCAAACTGACCGGAAGGAAAGCGCTGTGTAATGAAACACTTTTATTTATTCAGACAGAATCGTGGAAGTCGGTGAATAATGACCACAACAGACTCTCAGTGTTCAACAATTAAATCGCGTTTATTAATCTGAACAGCAAGGAGAAAGCAAACACATCATTGGTATAGCACTTAGATAGTTTCAGTTCCAGCTCTTACCGTTTTACGCGATAGGTTGGAGAGCCCACAACCCCGGTAGAGAGTGCCAAAAATACCAGCTGGGCGTCCTGATCAGTGAAACCCAACTCTACCAGAAGTCCGGGACTTCTCCACTTTATACCCTGGCACAAACAACACCGTGCGAGAGCAGGTAGAGAGGTGGCCAACCTTTTCCCCACATACACACAGTGGCTGACTCAGTTGTGTTATTCAGTCTTCTCAACATTCTCATGACCTTCTTAAAGCAAACACAGTTGTTTATAAGGATGCAGCTGTGCATAGCCGAATAACAGGATGCAGCCGTGCACAGCTGCACGTAGGCAGTTACATAGAAATTAAATGAAGGCACACAACATCACTAATAAACAGTCATACTTCATTCCACTCTTGATGTTTTGTGACATCATGCAATTTATTTCCATATTCCCTTCCCACGACCATTGAATGAGGGCACACAACATCACCATTGAAGTTTATACTTCACGCCGCCTCCCTCCTCTCTTTTCCGCCGCGTTTGCCGCTCGCTCCAGACACACACGCGGCAGGAGCGTTGGGAGAGTTTTGGGCGTCGGACACAAAAGTGGCAGTTTAGTGACCAGCGTCGAGCGTTCAGCGTTTTGAGTGTTTTTGACGCTCAAAACGCGTTTGGTCTGAGCACACCGTTAGTATAGCTGTATTTGTTGGAAAGTTGGAGAACTTAGCCCAGTTCTTTGCAACAAACTTTATGGTATTATTTCTTTGTATTTTAACATAGGTGATATTATGGGGTGGGAAGGAAGTAAACAAAAAAAAAAAAAACAAAAGACAAAAAAAGCCTTTAGCACTTCATGGAAGGCTCTGCGTCCAACTGGACAGTCCACCAGCACCTTCCTACGATGTCCTCTACTGTTTGATTTCCTGCTTGTGTTGATCTCACTCATATGTAAGTCGCTTTGGATAAAAGCTTCTGCTAAATGACTGTAGAATAGAATAGAATTTAGTTGTGATGGTTTTACTACCATCATTAACATGTAGCAGAAACCCTGAAGTAAATGTGTTTTGAGAAACAAACTTCACTACTGGTTTTTTCTATATGTTGTCTCCAACGCGTGAAGTTTTTCCTGTTTGTGTCTGTTAGATCACAGGGAGGCTTTCTTCACTACACAGCCGCTCAATATGGTTCGTCAGGCAGCCGAGAGCTTCATCAGGGTGAGTTCTGGTCCGCTTAGGTCCTGCTGATAGCTGTTTGCTTCTGTCCTGCATTCTGACCAAACAACTGTCCAGAGATCAGTAGTCCTCATTCACCAACCGTTCTTTTTATCAAGTTCTTTTAGCCCTTATTACAAAGTTTTTATTTACATGACGTTTGTGGCAGTAAGTTTAATGAATCATTTCTCACTAACTTATGCGGTCTCAGTATGTCAGCTTTTCTGCTCCCCCCAGCAATTTTTGCCAGTAGGGGGCAGCACCGAGCTGTGGCGTCCCCTGCGAGCACTCAGCCTGCTGCCGCCATCCCGTGGGGTGAGGAACCTGCTGCTGTTGTCGGATGGCCACATCCAGAATGCCGCTTTCACCCTGCAGCTGCTCAGAGACAACAATCTGCACAGCCGCCTCTTCACCTGCGGCCTCAGGTGAGAACACCATTGTAGGTCACGACTTCCTGCAGCTCACACAAAGCCGTAAGGTGAAGATGAGATCAGCTTTGTTTTTTCAGCCCAACAGCCAATCGCCACATGCTGAGGGCCCTGGCACAGGCAGGGGGCGGATCTTATGAGTTCTTTGACATTAAAACCAAACACACCTGGTCCGAGAAGGTGATCCGTTTAAGGCAAAATTACCCCCCCCCCCACCCCCCCCCCCCCACCCCAGACGTTCTTCACTAAGCATGTTTTATCTGCAGGTGGCATCTCAGGTGAAGCGTATGTCATCTCCTGGCTGCAGCTCTGTGTCTGTGAAGTGGCAGCAGTTTAATCCTGCAGCTAATCCTCCTCTGCAAGCTCCCAAACAGCTGCATGCGCTCTTCAACGACTGCCACACTCTGGTTTATGGATTTGTGCCCCACTGCACTCAGGTACACCCTTTATGCACCCTATCAGATGCAGAGCTACTCTCTTCCGGTCTCTTAATTTCTACAAACTTTAGTCAGTTCAGCCAAATTTACTGCAACTGAATACTGATCTTAGTAAGCACACGAGCAGCCACATTCTGGATGACTCGCAGTGACTTTTTAGAGCGACCTGTAAAAACTCCATTACAGTAGACTTCTGAAACACAAGGTTGTAGAATTATGTTCATCTTTCTGAACTTGTTTTTACTTTCTTTTATTTGTTTCTAAACAAATAAAGTAAATAAACCTTTACTTAATTACTTATATACGTGCTTATATACTGAACAATAACTGACCCAACATGGAGCCTTGGGAACTCCACATGTAGATACTGAACAATAGGTGGCCCAACATAGAGCCTTGAGGAACTCCACATGTAGATACTGAAGAATAGGGGGCCAACATGGAGCCTTGAGGAACTCCACATGTAGATACTAAAAAATAAGGGACCTAACATGGAGCCTTGAGGAACTCCACATGTAGATGCTGAACAATAACGGACCAAACATGAAGCCTTGAAGAACTCCACAAATAGATGCTGAAAAATAAGAGGCTTACCATGGAGCCTTGAGGAACTCCACATATAAATACTGAACAATAATGGACCCAGCATGGAGCCTTGAGGAACTCCATGTGTAGATACTGAACAATAACAGGTCCAACATGGAGCCTTGTTGGATGGGTGGTTCGCCCAGGGCGCAAAACTAGCCAGGACCGCCTCTGTCCTGAACATAAGATAGATGACTTCAAAGGTACTACACATGCTTTATGTCAGGGAGGAGGATTAGACAGATAATTCATAGACATAGTGTCCTACCAGAAAGCACAGAGGTCTACCTGACTTCACGCTTAGGAATGTACCAGAAGAGAGGCCTCCTAACATGAGCAATAGAATAATGCACAAGGTTCAGTACTACCATATAAAGTTACTCATGTGAGTAAAACATGACATGAAATACCATGTTAGGTAAGGTATGATATGAAATGTCCACTTCAATACTGAACATTAGGGGCCACAGCATGGAGCCTTGAGCGACTCCAGAGGTGACTTTATGTAGGTCTATATAAGTTTTTTCTAAATTATCAGTCATGGTCTACATAAATTTTAGGTTTATCTGGTTCCTGCTTTAATATAAATGTTAAAATGTAGCTCTGAGTCTAAAATGACACCAAGATGTCTGGACTAATCCGTTAATTTTAACACAAATACATACAAAGTCCAACAAGGCCATGCTGTAAATCCCCCAAATGTAAAACCTGCTAACCTGTGCTTGGTTTTCCCTTTTCTCCTGCAGGCGACTCTTCTTGGAAATCTTCGCGGTGAGGAGCTGAAGACCATGGTGTCAACAAGCGAGTTGCAGAAGACCAGAGGAACAGTGAGAGCTCGGTTCATTTCCGTCTACAGCTAAACGCATTAAAAGCTAAGAGCTCGCACTGACTGCGTCCATCTGTTGGCAGTTTCTTCACAAGCTGGCAGCAAGGGCCCTGATCCGAGACTACGAAGATGGAAGTCTGGAAACCTCAGAAGCTGAACATGAGGTATGTTTCTGTCCCGTCTGTCTACATCCAGCTTCAGCGCCTTGCTTTGACACAGATTTCTTCTTCTTCTGCAGGGGAAAAAAGCAGAACTGAAGTCCTTCATCATTGAGCTGAGCAAAGAGTTCTCAATCCTGTCTCAGTTCACCAGTTTTGTGGCCATTGAGAAGAGGGTTTGTTTCAGTTCACTTCTCTCACACAACACCTGGATTTAAATGATTTATAACAAATTCCTGACTGAAACAGTTTTTCTGATCTTGCTTTAGGACTCGGAGCAGGCAGAAGACGGAGTCACTGATGTCCCGAAGCTGATCGCGGAGGAGGACGTGGACTTCCTCCCCTACATCAGCTGGTCCTCTGATAGCCGATCTTCGGGGGTAGAAGTGAGTCTTGCACTGGTTAGCTGTGAAAAAGTATTTGCCCCCTTTCTGATTTCTTACCACAAAAATGCTTCTCATGTTCATGTGAGACAAACATAAATTGAGTAAATCCAAAATGGCGTCTCTAAATGGAGATTTCATCTATGAAGGAAAACGCTCTCCAAGCCCACATGGACTCTGTGAAAGCGTGTTTGCCTCCTGAACCTGGTAGTAGGTTGTTCCACCTGCAAGCAGCATTGGTGACACCTGGCAGTGGGGCTGTGGAGGTTTTTCGGTCCACTCTTCTCCACAGAATGTTGTAACTCAGCCTCATTGGAGGCTTTTCCAGCGTGAACCGGATGTTTAATGTCCCACCACAGCGTTTCAGCTTTGACTCGGCTGCTCCAGAACCTTCATTTATTTTTTCTTAAGCCGTTCAGAGGTGGACTGGCTGATGGTGACTTCAGTGCACGCTGTCGTGCACACTCCTGTCTTCAGTCACTGTCATGCTTCCATGTTGATGTGAGAAATAAACATTTACAGATTTACAAAAATTAAACATGTCTTCATATGTCTCAGGCCCTCACACAGGACACCGAGGATGAAGTGCCGCTGGAGGAAACATGTCTTTATATGTCTCACGCCCTCACGGAGTACACAGAGGACACACAGGACACAGAGGACGACGAGATAATGGACAACCTGGAGGACGAAGATAGTGAGGATGTAGATGAGGTATATGACTTAGATGTACGTCTTTCTGGGATGCACAACTGATGCATGATGCTGCTTTTTTATCATTGATTTAATGAGGGGGGGCATGAGGGTGAAGAGGCGCCTGAGCCTCTACCTTGACGTAGGACAACAAAATTTGGCACACGTGTAACACCCCGAGACTAGAAACTGTCAGTCAAACACCTGTTGCCATGGCATGAGCATGAGACCCGATGGATGCCACTTGCAGCTTTCTTCTTCTAAGCAAATCGACCTCAGGTGTTTCTTCATCCTGGCCCTCCGGGCCCACTGCCCTGCATGTTTTAGTTCCTCCCAACTCCAGGACACCTGATGCAGATCAACTCAACTACTCGCCAAGTTCTATGAAAACCTGCTGAGCCACTGATTGGAGTCAGGTGTGTTGAAGCAGGGTTCTGTATGGCACATGCAGGGCAGTGGGCCCCAAGGATCGGACTCAGGAAACACTGCCCTCAATATCTATGAAAAGTTGGTAAATTTGGCACACGCCACAAGTACGGCGAAAATTTCGATAATTTATGGTCAGCATACACTTTAAAGGGGTACTATAATGGTATTTGGAGTTTTCTGAGCTTTCTTCAGTGTTACAGTGTCGAATCCTCATCAGACATGTGAATGACACCGTTTTTGATCACCTAAACGCATGTTTGAGTTCCAGCACTCTCTCCGTTTGGTTTCCATGGCGACGAAAAACGCGTCGTTTTAGAGTTTTTTTCTACGTGGAAATCCTTGTGACGTCCCGGGGGATAAGGTTCGGTGATTGGTTACCTTCTACTGGTTAACAAGGGCATGTACAAATACATCAGGCGGGTGGAAAACGTGGGATAAAGTTATTTCCAACGATGGCTGGTGAGTTTACCAAAGAGAGACATCCTGCTGCATTCGTTGCTGTGGGTTGCTGTTTTCCACTTCGTTTTCAGGCTCTGATTCAGGTTCCAACATGTAGGGCTGGATGCTATGTGTTGACATTGTATTTTGTTTTTTTATTGAGTTCATATGAGCCTAAACCTTCTGTTTATGAGATGTTACAATGACGGTGAAAGCAGGTGTGGTGCGCGCTCCCGATGTAGTGCAGTGGCGGGAGGCGGGGCTTAATGCGGAAGAGTCTCAATCCACTCGTTTTGCCCGCAGGCTGATCTGACAGCCTACGGAGAGGGTCGGTCTGAAGTAAATAAAGCCATTTGTGACAATAACTCCATCAATCCCTGTCCTTCTGGGCTCAGAAATAAAAATAAATTAGCCTGAAATACACATAATAGTTCCACTTTAATGTAAAAACGCCTCCCCTTGCCCTGGCTCCTCCCCCTGTATTGGTCACTCCTTCTGTGTTGGCTCCTCCCCGTATCTTGCCCACCCTGCTTTTGACCCCTCCCCATGCGTCTGGCTCCTCCCCCTGTATTGGCTCCTCCCCCTCTGGTTCTGCTCCTTGCGTGATCCGAGGCTTTTTTATTCGCAGCAACAATTTTCTCTTTCTCGGCTGTTTAGCAGGAGGAGGCAAATAAACCGAGCCGGGTCGGGAAATCCTTCCTGCATTTTCTCAGCCATGTTTACCTTCCGAGTTTCTTCTTCACTACTTTGTATTTTCATCCTAACACGCTGTTTATATGCAGGGTGTGGCTATCAGGTATGTGCTGCTGTAGGGGGAGGAGGGGAGCCTGGAGAAGAAGCTACGAAATATAAGAAATGAACAACTCCATTTGGGTCAGAACGTTTGGATTGGTCAGAGTTTTTACAGATTTACAGTAAACTGAGGGGTTCTAACTATATTGGGGCGGCTGTAGCTCAGGAGGAAGAGCAGTTGTCCTTCAACAGGTAAGTTGAGGGATTGATTCCAGGCTTCCCCTGAAATGCCGAAGTGTCCTAGGGGACACTGAACCCCAAAACTGCCCCCCGATGTGCCTATCGGGGTATGAGTGTGTAGAATGAGTGTGTGTGTGTGTGTGTGTGTGTGTGTGTGTGTTCTTATTGTTCATGATTACAGAATGTATAGACTACTATCAGGACGGGGAACCACTTCACCCAGAGGAACATGTCTCTCAGCAACGTTACCTACTGGAGCTTTAACTTAGCAGAAAGAATCTTTCATGTTTTTATTCTTATGCTATTCCAGTGAGAGAAAGTAGAAGCGCACGGTAGGCTAGCATCCACAGTGTCTTTAAGGATCAGGTGACCTGATGTTATGTGATTATCTGGCTGAAGCTTGCAGCACTACCGTCACTTTATTCATATTTCTTCTCATGATTCTCTCTGTAGGGTACCTGTGGATCTCCTGTCACGTCAAGGGGGACGATGTTGATGAAAGAAATGCTTGTTCCTCCACCTGCAGAAGAACTCAGTTGTCACTCACTCCAACGAGCTGCGTATCGCTCTTCTGATGTTCATCTTCCTCCTCCTCCTCCTGTTTATTCCTCCTTTTTGGGCTTTCCTCCTCCTCCTCCTCCTGCTGCTGCAGTCCCTCTGTCCTCTGATGTCCGTCCTTCTCCTCCCAAAATAACTATTGGTCAACCTGCATCATTATCACATATGCGGCTGGCTAACAGAGCTCAACTCCATGGAGTTACTGGACCGAGCCCTGCAGGTGCAGCTTTTGGACCGGGCCCTGCAGGTGCAGCTTTTGGACCGAGCCCTGCAGGTGCAGCTTTTGGACCGGGCCCTGCAGGTGCAGCTTTTGGACCGGGCCCTGCAGGTACGCTTTTTGGATCGAGCTCTGCAGGTGAAGCGTTTGGACTGAGCCCTGCAGGTGCAGGTTTTGGATCCCCAGCAGGTGCAGGTTTGGTAAAATATGTACCAATGATGGATCGTCCTTCCCCGCCAGACCTGACGGAGCAGTCCTTCAGCCATGAGCCCACCTCAGTACGTCGTATGGCAAGAGCAAGCAACTTGTGCTTTAAAGCAGCCGTGATAACATCTGCTGCAGATCAGGCTCAGGGTTCAAGCATCAGTTTTTCAGCATCGATGCCGGCCTCCACATCTGGGCATGCAGTTCCTCAGGCAATGATGAGCTGCTTTTCGGCCTCTGAAGTGAGGCAGCAGACGTCCCAGGCCGACATTCTACGCGAGCCTGAAACGTTAAAGCCATCCTCCGCTTCGCCTCCAGCTGAGACTTCAGAGACTCCCTTGTTTCTTTTTAAGAGGAAGGATTCCTTTCTCAGAACACAGAGCCGCTGTAAAATATCCCTGACACCTGACAGAGTCCTCAAGGCATCTTCCTCTGCTGGAGATGCTCCTGACTCCCTGGACCTCCTCCCAGTGATCAGATCTCCTGCTTCTCCATCGTCTGAGTGAGTCCTGAGATGTTCTGAGAACTCTCCCTCCAGTCTGCTTTCCAGTAAAACATCAGCATGTCAAGATCTAATGATCCTGTTAGAAGAAATGATGAACTCCTTCATGCATTTTATGGATTTATTTGATGGATTTAGTTTCATATTTTTATTTTACACTTTCTAAACATAATTATGTTATTAACCCGTTAAGCATCGGGGCTCCACGCCAACATTGTTTTTATCTATATTTTAATATAACATTTTCTACAATCTGTTAGATGTTTCATATTTCATACGACTGCACCTGCCAATCCATCAGTAGTATTAAAATATGGTATCAATGCTTTTCTGATAAAATATGTATTTACTACGTGTGTTTTTCATCCACCAGGGCTGTGACAGACCTCTCTGCTGGGATCCAACAATACAAAGAGATGAAAAACAAGGTGTCTTTTTACAAGCCTGCAGGCGTGCCGCCACCGCTTAGAGGGTTAATATATATTCATTAATACACATATTTATATTCCTATGTATTGCATAATTATTACATTTTATTTCATATGTCAGTATTTTACATTTCTAGTATTGTATTATGAACATGACATTTAGCATATATTTGTATTTTTCTGATGCATTTAGTCAGAAAGACAGAAGTTATCCTGTCATAAACATAAAGAATTAAACGTCTTGTGGAAACGTTCAAAACTAGTAGGAAATGGAAGTTCACACTAAATAAAAACACATTTCTTTTAAATTCTTCTGTAAAAACGGCAGAAGTCCGAACTTGTTATATTTTTCTGTTAAAAGGCTGAAAATGTAAAACTAAATAAATTAATAACTCCTGCTGTTGCAGTTAATTTTATTAAAATATTACGGTTACTTTTATTAGAATATTACAGTTAATATTATTATATTACTGTCATATTAACCACATTCTCCTGTGGGCCAGATTGCCCCCCCAAGAGGGCCGTATGGTTCCTGCTCTGCGAATGAAGCTCTTCAGCGGGAAGAGGAGCTACGGAGACCTGAAGCCGAAATGGACGAAGATCTTCCAGCTGCAGCACTCGGTGAAACATTTTCTGTCTTTTCAGAATCAAACTAAAACCTGAGCAGACGACTGTCCTGCAGGACGTCTCCGTCTTCTGCTCTTTCAGTCGGGACATGATGAGAATCATCTGGTCCTGAACGAGCAGATAAAACCGCATCCGCTGAGCAGAAACCAGTCAGAACCAGTTTCTCTTCAGGATCCAGCTGCTGCTAGAAGCTTCCATGCTTTCCTGGCTTCTGGTTGAGGACGGTTTAAGGATTTTCTTCGGATGCTTTGAGCCTCATTCCACTTTTTCTTTTAGACTTTTTGTTTTGGATACATTTCTAAATAAAATTCCCCGCCAGTACCTGCAGGAAAACACCTGAGATGCCCATATAAGGTCATAAAAAGTGAAGGACTGTGAGCGAACATGGTGTAGAATGTAGAGGATGTGGAAGTAGAGCTTTAGTTCCACATTCTGACCCAGCGGGAACGCCCACCAGATCTGGCCCGCAGTCCTTAAAAGTTCTGGCCCAGATCAGCACTACAGATCTGGACCAGTGTTTTTTGGCCATCACCAAATCCAAGCTGGATCTAATAAGGTCTTGGGCCAGATGTGGGTTCTTAAGAATTTAGCCCTGGTTTGGGCCCAGATTTGGCTTGGTTCCGGCTCAAGTTTGGCCAACATCAGTCCATTATTTTCCAGTTGTTTATAATAATTTATTAATAAAGTCCAAGTCCAGGCGAGCGTGGGAGTCCTGGTACTTGCAGAGCTTTGGTTCATGTTTTTGCTGGCCCTGATCTAGCCCAGATTTGGGCCAGAACAAAGTCCAATCTGAGCCACAACTTCTGCTAAATCCCAACTTTATGGCCCTGATCGGGCTCCGAGCCGTTTTAATTCCATCTTAGTTTCGGAATAACCGAGTCGTATCAGTACTGGTACGTTATGATAAAGGAAACTAGTCTGGGTCTGTAATGCAGATCTGGGCCAGATCTTGGGTGGACTTTTGGCTGGAACCGGGCCAAGTCATGGTATCAGAAGATATTTTGGGAGCAACCTAATAACCCCTCCCAGATTGACTCAAAGGCCTACAGAACCTTCAGTCGCGTATCAGGGCTTAGTTTAGTTCCAAGAGTTTCTTCTGGGATTGAAGATTTTCATGAACAGTTTGATTAAAAATAATAAAGTGTCCACGGACATGTCTGTCTTCATCTGAGCAGATTTACTCCATGTCCTGGTTCCACATCTTTACTCTGACCATGATGTTGACATCTGTCCATGACAGGACGGTTTCTGGGATCTGACCTCAGAACTGGGAGACCTGATAAACCTCAACGTGGACGTCTTCGCCAATGTCTTCCTGAAGAGTAAAGGGATCTGTTCTCTGGGTGAGAGGAGCTGTTTGTATTTGGTCCCAGGAACGATTAGAGTAATCCTGCAAATGAGTAAAGTAATCCTAGGAATGAGTAAAGAAGGTTTGTGTGCTACAGGTGTGAATGTCCACGCAAATATCCTCCGGATGGTCGCAACCCTTCTGGTCCTGCAGCTGATGAGAATGGAGAAGCTGGAGGAAGGAAAACTGCTGCACAGCCTGTTTCGCCTGGAGGACAGTTCACCACCCAGGTCTGATTACCAACACACGCCTACTATCTACACACTAACTACACATTAACTCTACTCTGCAAATGCCATGCCAGCTACATGCTAACTCCATGCAGACACCATACTAACTCCAAGCAGCCGCAATGCTAACTCTATTCAGACACCATGCTGACTCTATTCAGGCGCCATGCTAACTCCATGCAGACACCACGCTAACTCCATGCAGACGCCACGCTAACTCCATGCAGACGCCACGCTAACTCCATGCAGACGCCACGCTAACTCCATGCAGACGCCACGCTAACTCCATGCAGACGCCACGCTAACTCCATGCAGACGCCACGCTAACTCCATGCAGACGCCACGCTAACGCCATGCAGACGCCACGCTAACTCCATGCAGACGCCACGCTAACGCCATGCAGACGCCACGCTAACGCCATGCAGACGCCACGCTAACGCCATGCAGACGCCACGCTAACGCCAAGCAGACGCCACGCTAACTCCAAGCAATTCAATTCAATTCAATTCAACTTTATTTATATAGCGTCAAATCACGGCAATGCCATCTCAAGACGCTTTACAGACAGAGGGGAAAACATAATGAAGGCCAATTCATAATAGTCTATATAAGGAAACCAACAGATTGAGTTGAGTCCAACTCAATCTCCCATCCTGAGCAAGCACACTGGCGACAGTGGGAAGGAAAAAACTCCCTTTTAACAGGAAGGAAACCTCCGGCAGAACCCGGCTCAGGACAGGCAGCCATCTGCCTCTGCTGTGTGGGGGGAAGAGGACAGAAAGACAACAGACAACAGGAACTGCTACTCCCGGCCAGGGAGACCTGCTGAGACAGGAGACATACATGTTAATGATGCAACACTGTTATTGGGGGGGGGGGGGGGGTAAAAGAGAGAGATAAAGAGAAGAAGAAAGAAGCTCAGTGTATCAGGAAATGTCCCTCAGCAGTCTAAACCTATAGCAGCATAACTAAGGGATGCTAACCATCCCTAGCTATAGGACTTATCAAAAAGATAAGTCTTCAGCCTAGTCTTAAAGGTGGGGAGGGTGTCTGCTTCCCTAACACTAACTGGGAGCTTATTCCATAAGAGAGGGGCCTGATAACCAAAGGCTCTGCCTCCTGCTCGGCTCTTTGAGACTCTAGGAACCACAAGTAAGCCTGCAGTCTGCGAACGAAGTACTCTGCTTGGTATATAAGGAACAATGAGGTCTTTGATATATAGTGGTGCCTGGTTGTGGAGGGCTTTATATGTAAGGAGAAGGATTTTAAATTCTATTCTAGATTCAACAGGCAGCCAATGAAGAGAGGCTAAAACTGGAGAAATATGATCTCTCCTGCTGGTTCTGGTCAGGACTCTGGCTGCAGAATTCTGGATCAGCTGAAGGGTTTTCAGGGCATATTTAGGACAGCCCAGTAATAGAGAGTTACAGTAATCTAGTCTCGAAGTAACAAAAGCGTGAACCAGTTTTTCTGCATCACTCTGAGACAGAATGTCCCTAATTTTGGCTATATTTCGTAAATGAAAGAAGGCTGTTTTAGTAACCTGCTTAATATGTGGGCCAAAGGACAGGTCAGGGTCAAATATTACTCCAAGGTTTCTCACTGTAGCACTGGAAGCTAAAGTAATGCCATCCAGGTTCATTACAAAACTGGAAAATTTAGCTCTGAGTTTTTCAGATCCAACGAGAATTACTTCAGTCTTATCTGAGTTTAAGAGGAGAAAATTTCTAGACATCCAAGTCTTTATGTCTATGAGACAATTTTGTAGCCTATTGGGCTGATTTGTTTCATCTGGTTTAAAGGATAAGCATAGTTGAGTATCATCTGCATAACAATGAAAGTTTATTCCATGCTGTCTAATAATTTTGCCTAAAGGGAGCATATATAGCGTGAAGAGTATTGGTCCAAGTACAGAACCTTGAGGAACTCCATGACTTACTGTAGTTTGGGAGGAGGACTTGTCATTTACATGAACGAACTGAAGTCTATCAGATAAATATGATTTAAACCAGCTTAACGCTGTACCTGTAATTCCAACCACCTGTTCTAGTCTCTGTAACAGAATGTTATGATCGACTGTATTAAATGCAGCACTAAGATCAAGCAAGATAAGTACGGACAGAAGTCCTTTGTCTGAGGCCATAAGAAGGTCATTAGTAACTTTCACCAATGCCGTCTCAGTGCTATGATGAGCTCTAAATCCTGACTGAAACTCTTCGAATAAATTATTTCTGCTCAGGTGGGCATGTAGCTGAGCTGAAACTATTTTCTCCAGAATTTTGGACATAAACGGGAGATTAGATATAGGTCTATAATTTGCTATCACCTCTGGATCCAGAGATTGCTTTTTAAGTAAAGGCTTGATTACAGCAGTTTTAAATGATTGTGGTACATATCCTGTCACTAAAGACATATTGATAAGATTTAGTAGTGATGTATTAATTAAAGGGAAAATGTCCTTAAAGAGGCTCGTTGGGAGAGGGTCTAAGATACAGGTGGATGGTTTAGATGAAGCTATTATTTTAGTTAATTCAGAGGGTTGGACAGGACAGAAACTATTTAGACACAAGTCAGATCCTGGTTCTAAGGATGCTTCGGAGACCACAACAGGCTCAACATTATAGGTAGAAGGAAGAGTATTGTGAATTTGATCTCTAATAGTGTCAATTTTATTCCTGAAAAAAATACATGAAATCATCACAGCTAAGTGAGAAAGGAATACATGGCTCCACAGCGCTCCGGCTCCTAGTAAGCCTGGCTACAGTGCTGAAAAGAAACCGAGGGTTGTTTTTGTTTTCCTCTATCAGTGATGAATAATAAGCTGTTCTTGCCGTACGTAAGGCTTTTTTGTATACAATTAAACTTTCTTTCCAGGTTAAGTGAGACTCCTCTAATCCTGATGAACGCCATCTGTTTTCCAAACGCCTTGATGCCTGTTTTAGAGCTCGAAGCTGGGAATTAAACCAGGGAGCCTTCATAATCTTACCTAATTTCTTCTTCTTTAGGGGAGCAACATTATCCAAGGTTGTACGCATTGAAGCTGTTATAGTATCAGCATGTTGATCAATCTGAGCAGGAGTAAGGCTTAAAGGGGGACTCTCAGTCATGCTAACACATGGTAGATGTGAAAAAATTGATTCAATTGATTGTTTAAATTTTGTAATATTATTGTCTGATAAACATCTACTATAGTAGAATTTATTTTTGGTCAGTGAGTAATCAAATAAAGTGAATTCAAAGGTTAACAAGAAGTGATCGGACAAGACAGGGATTTGAGGAAATACTTTGAGCTTATCAGTCTCAATACCAGATGTTAGAACCAGATCAAGAGTATGACCATGAGAGTGAGTGGCTCCATGGACATTTTGTGAAAACCCAATTGAGTTTAGAATAGAGCTAAAGGAAATGTTTAAACTATCATTTTCATCGTCAACATGAATATTAAAATCACCTAGTACAATGACCTTATCAGTAGTCAGCACTAACTCAGACAAGAGATCAGAGAATTCGGTCAGAAACTCGGAGTAAGGTCCAGGTGGGCGATACACTAATGCTAAAAGGAGCGGTTTCTCTCAATTCCATTTTGGATGAGATAAATTTAATGTCAGGAATTCAAAGGATTTATAGTTAGTTTTGTGCTTAGGATTAATTAAAAATTCTGACTTAAAGATAGCTGCAACACCTCCTCCTCTGCCTGTAGTTCTAGGAATGTGAAAGTTTAAAAAGTTAGCTGGCGTAGCTTCATTAATACTAACATAATCCTCTTGCTGTAACCAGGTTTCCGTAAAACAGAATAAATCAATGTGGTGATCACCTATCAAGTCATTGACTAATAAAGACTTATTTGGGAGGGATCTAATATTCAGTAGGCCACACTTTATTGTCTTATTTTCAGATTTTATTAGATCCATTGTTTTTATTTTTATGAGGTTTTCACGATTAACCCGAGGAGTGTTTTTGTGTTGTTTAATTCTTACTGCTGGGGAGTTGTATAAGGTCAGAATGGGGTTTTGGGTGGGTGGCGGCAGGTGGGAAGCTGCAGAAAAGTGTGTAGGACTACAATTCTGCCTCCTGGTCCCAACCCTGAGTTGTCAATTTAGCTGACTAATAAAAGAGTCCATATTGCTAGATAAGAGAGCGGCTCCATCCAACGTGGGATGGATGCCGTCTCTCCTAATAAGACCAGGCTTTCCCCAAAAAGCGATTATGTATAAAACCCACGTTGTTATCGGGACACCACCTAGACAACCAGCGGATGAAGGATGACATGCAGCTAAACATGTCATCGCTGATTAAATTTGGCAAGGGACCAGAGAAAACTACGGAGTCCGACATGCTCTTGGCAAAGTTACACACCGAAGCAACATTAATTTTAGTGACCTCCGATTGGCGTAACCGGGTGTCGTTACCGCCGACGTGAATTACAATCTTACGGTATTTACGTTTAGCCTTAGCCAGCAGTTTCAAATACGATTCGACGTCGCCCGCTCTGGCCCCAGGAATGCATTTGACTATGGTCCCCGGTGTCTCTAGAGCCACATTTCTGACTATGGAACTACCTATAATCAGGGTTTCTGCCTCAGCGGGTGTGTCGCCGAGCGGGGAAAATCTGTTAGAAACGTGAACAGGTCGGTGGTGGCCAGTGGGTTTTGGTTTGGGGCTACGCTTCCGCCTGACCGTCGTCCAGCCCGCCTCGGCTCCCGGCTGCGCGGGAACTGCTGAGGGACCGCTAGGTGGGCTAGCTGCCCTGGCTGGTAGCTCCGCACTGGCTAACGGGGGCTTGCTGACTAACTGCTTCCCTAACTGAGTGCGGAGCTGGGCTTCTAACTCGCAGAGCCGATCCTCCAAGGCTGCCAAGCTGCTACACTTAATACACCTACCGTTATCACTAAAGGAGGCGGAGGAGTAGCTAAACATCAGACACACCGAGCAAGAAAAGGCAGGGGACCGGGGTGTGGGAAGAGAGCTAGCAGCCATGCTAAAACCGAGTGCTTGAGCTGTTTAAGTCAGTAAACAGAAAGCCAAAGATCCCAAAAATAAATGCAATA
Organism: Telmatherina bonti; assembly: GCF_933228915.1. Lineage (NCBI taxonomy): Eukaryota > Metazoa > Chordata > Actinopteri > Atheriniformes > Telmatherinidae > Telmatherina > Telmatherina bonti. Next base: position 4,965,976 of record NC_136613.1, read on the forward strand.
TATAGAACAGTGGTTTGGGAAGATATTGTGCGCTAAAGTGAGTGGTTGGTTAACAATAAATAGAAGTTAGAAAGAAGTTAAAGGAGCCAACGGCTCGTAGCAATCCGCAGTGATACACGCTAGGGAAACAGGAAATGACACAATACGTTACCGCAACCTCAGCGCGTCCACTCCCTGACGTATCTCCAAAAACACACCCAGATGTATTTTTTTTTCATGCATGCAGAGCAAGCAGACGCCACGCTAACTCCATGCAGGCACCACGCTAACTCTATTTAGAGGCCATGCTAACTCTATTCAGACGCCATGCTAACTCCAAGCAGACGCCATGCTAACTCCAAGCAGACGCCATGCTAACTCTATTTAGAGGCCATGCTAACTTTATTTAGAGGCCATGCTAACTCCATGCAGACGCCATACAGACACCATGCTAAGCAAATCATTTCCAAACACTGTTTGACCAAAACAAACCTTCAGTCTGGTTTAGTGAACATCAGGATCCAGTTCAGTGCTGGTCCTGGTTCTGAATGTTGGTCTTTGTTCTTTACTGGTTGTCGTCCACTTACAGGACTGGCCGTCTGAAGCAGGTGAAGAAGGCGGTGGACTGGGTGTGCTGGGCGGACCGGCAGTATCCTTGCATCTGCAGCCGGCTGGAGTTTGGCCTGAACTGGGAGTCGTCCACCCGCCAGCTGCTGGGCTTCGAAAGACTCCCTGCGTTCTCCCCCCTCAGAGGTCTGGATCTGCAGAAGACCGTCCCACTGCTGGTGAACTGCTGAGCAGGTTGATGTTGACGAAGGAACCGCAATGAGAAAAGGGATGTCAGCTTTTGTCTTGACAGCTGTTCTGCATGCATTTTGTGTTTTTGTCTTTGGGCTTAAATTTGTTTTAATGATCTATAAAGGAAACAAACTGAGATCTCGTCCACACGTAGGCAGGTTTTTGTAAAACCGAATATCTTCCCCCTTCTGGCCAGTAAAAAACAAAATGAGTCCACATGACCTCATTTTTCAAAAGCAAATCCATCCACAAAAATCCACATAACCGCGTTGTTAAGCTCATTCAAAAGCTTATCAAACCTTTAGGCGGCGGTAGCGCCCCTAATCCCATCCAATAAGAATAACCTTTTATCGTACGACGTCCCTTCCACAAAACAGGAAACATGCCTCTAACGTGATCTGGTTCGGTGGAGGAAAATAACCGTCCCTAATGTAGTCCTTTGCTGTTGGTAGTTTATGTGGAGCAGAGCTGAGCTTGTAAAAACAAACACAAGTGCCTGGGCAACAAATAACGGCATCAGTTTCGAGGACGTTCCTGCTGGTGTAAATGTAAAAGAGTTAATATGTTCGATAAGCGGTGTGCCTATGCTTTTATTTTGAAAAGGCCAGACAGGAAGTCTGCGCTGTGTTGTTGGTGAACGGTTTACGAGGCTGAGTAATAATAAAAGATGGTGGCGCTCCAGTTCCTCAGAACTTCTTCATGTTCTTGTTTTATATATTCTAAAAGTAAAGGCGCATGTACGAGACCCTCGGTTACATAAACAAAGGTCGCACATGTGACGTCATGGTATTTTCTGTCGCAGACGTCACGTTTAAAAACCTAAAACCCTGGTTATATGTGTCCACGTGCAGACGGTGTATTCACACGTCTCCACTTTGGTTAGAAGTTTTTAAAACCATCGTTTTTGTTGCAGAAACCTGCGTTTTGGTCATGGCAGGACAAATCGGAGGAGAATATCTTGGTTTTGTGAGACACCTGCTATGTGTGGACAAGGCCTGAATCTCAGAAATCTGTTTGGATGATTTTTGGCGCTGAAACGGGTGTTTACAAACATGAACAAGTCTTAATGTACGTTGTTTTTACTTACACATCCTTGTGTTTCATCATGACTGCTGCATGTTTTCTGTTCATGTCCTCAGAAGTAGCGCTCTGCACATCTAAGCTGCAGTATTGCAGTAACCAGTAGGGGGCAGTGTAGGGGTCAGATGGGCCAGATAGAAGGAAGCAGTCTGTGACATCCTCCATCGTTGCTGCTGCACTGTGAGAAATATGATCGTCATAGTAACTGGAGAAACTAACTAATCGGAGAACATTACATTGCATGAAAATGGTGATAATGTGGTAATAAATATGAAGATAATATTTGTTACAATCCTTTTCTTGTGTTGGGAAAAACAAGGCCTGGTGTTCAGGTCTACGGTGTGTACACTTACAATGTGACTTACAATACTCTTTGGTTATCCTGGCTTTGTGACATTTACAGTTTCTGGGATCTGTAAATGGACCAATCACAGACCTCTTTCATTTCCAGCCTACAAATTACGCATCTTTACAAGATCTGAGGTCTCTAACGCGCCCCCTGATGGAATCATCCGGTACAACACAAGCAAGGAAGTGAACACATATACACACATATATATATATGTTTATATATATATATATATATATATATATATAT